>NW_024729812.1:180000-252500 GCF_018991925.1 Homarus americanus | reverse complement strand
AATACGCAGATTGAGAGTAAGAGAAAAACAGGGTGTGAGACTGAGAGAGAGTGAGAGAAAAAGAGAGAGAAACAGAAAAACAGAATTAGAAATAGGATGTAGACAGAGAGATAGACTAACAGTGGCAGAGGAAGGGAGACATAAAGAGAAACTGAAAGAGGTAAATAGACACACACACAGAAATAGAGGGAATGGAGAGGGGGAGAGAAGACAATATACTAAAAAGACAGAGTATGAAAGATAAATTAGGGAGACAGAGAGAAAGAGAGATAAGAGAAATGAGGAGGAGAACTCAGCACAGAGAAAGAAAATGAGTGGGGATTAGAGATAGACAGATACACAGAAATAGAATGAAGGATAGAGAAAGAACGAGACAGACAGATGGACAGACAGATAGACAGAGGGATATAGAAAGAAAAAGAAAAACGAGAGAGACAGACAGAATGACAGAGAAACAGAAAAGGAGACAGAAAATAAGAGATGAATTCTAAAAAAAAAGCCTCGAGAGAGAGAGACAGAGAGAGAGAAAGAGAGAAAGAGCGAGCGAGCGAGCGAGAGAGAGAGAGAGAGAGAGAGAGAGAGAGAGCATGGAAACAGATTGAACAAGATGAATTCCTGTTTGTGTCAAGTCAACAACAGTCGTGTGTTGGTCCCTGAACACACACACACTACTACACACACACACACACACACACACAGGTATGACAGCCCTTGACACGTTCCTCCCCGCCACTCACGGATGATTATTGTATACAGCAACAAAGGGATTTTCTCTCTCTCTCTCTCTCTCTCTAACACAGAGCATGTCATAAAGGATAAAAGGAGAAAGCAATATTGTTCTGGTAGTGATAATGAAATAAGAACGGTAGCCATTAGACAGACAGACAGACACAGACAGATAGACACACAGACAGACAGACACACAGACAGACACACACACACACGAACGAACCGGGAGCACACAGACAGACACACAAACGAACAGACACACAGACAGACACACAAACAGACGAACACCACCGAACCAGACAGACAGACACACAGACAGAAAGACAGACAGACAGACAGACAGACAGACAGACACAGACAGACAGACACAGACAGACAGACAAACACACAGACAGAAAGACAGACACAGACAGACAGACAGACAGACAGAAAGACAGACAGACAGACAGACAGACAGACAGACAGACACAGACAGACAGACAGACAGACACAACCTTTAACATCTACAGGTGATCATGACTCTAAGGAACACTATATATATTAAACTACCACATCACCTGACACACCTCACCTCTCCTCCATGATGAAGCACACAGCGTACCGTCAAAGAGTTATAGTCGGGTCCTATGAGAGAGAGGTTGGTTCTGTGGATAATATGACGTGTGTGTGTGTGTGTGTGTGATATGTTTCTCTCTGTTTTGTTATTCTTTTTTCTCTCTTTCTTATTATCTCTCTCTCTCTCTCTCTGTTTTTATCTCTTTTTCTCACTCACTAACTCACTAACTCTCTCTCTCCCTTTATTTCTCTTTCTCTTACTAACTCCTTCTCTCTCTCTCTCTCTCTCTCTCTCTCTCTCTCTCTCTCTCTCTCTCTCTTTCAGGAAGGTGCCAACATTTTCTCCCGATAATTTTGCTGTTCCTTTACGTTTCTTGACCCCAAAATCACAAGGACTATAGCAGTTATTATGTTCACTATATCTACCAAATCTGAACACTGTAGCTCCTTATCTTCCCGAGTTAGAGTGAGGACAACACGATGACTGAGTTACAAACGGACATACCGATAACACTGACATCCTTACTCATACTATCCTCTCAGCCTTAGGAATTATTGAAGGAATTTGTCTGTTATAATTTATTACTATTAATTGTAAGTTATATTTATTACTGAAAAAAAAAAAATAAAATACACCTCTTTTGGTTAATTAAAAGAATAAAGTAAATTTAAAAATCAAAATACTAAATGAAAAAAGCAAAACAAAACTTTATTTCTTGATATTTTATTCATGTGACGTAAGATAAACTCTCCGTGTCTATATATTCAGTAATAATAAAGACAAAAATAATAATAATAACAGCATCGCTTTCGTCTGGCAAGTTACGTGGGTAATAGAATGCTAATAAGGCCGTCTTTACCACACCTTATTACACCGGCCCATTTATTTCCGTTTTATCGCTAATTTATCCGGATTTTAAAGGCAATTCCCCGCTTTGGTGTTACTGAACCGGCACCTGAGTAAACTGGTGTTATTAAACCGGTGTGTGAGTTAACCAGGTGAGTGAGTTAACCAGGTGTGTGCGTTAACCAGGTGTGTGAGTTAACCAGGTGTGTGAGTTAACCAGATGTGTGAGTTAACCAGGTGTGTGAGTTAACCAGGTGTGTGAGTTAACCAGGTGTGTGAGTTAATCAGGTGTGTGAGTTAACCCAGTGCCTTAGTTAACCGGATTCCGAACTGGACCTAAACTTTCTATGATATATTAGAACCGTTTTGGGTGGGGGTTAGGTTAGGTTAGGTTAGGTTAGCATAATGTTAGGGTAAGCTATTGGATAGGTTAGGTAAGGTTAGTTTAAAGTATTATTGGTTAGTTTAGGATATGTTTGGTTAGTTTAGGTTAAGTCTGGATAAGTTAGGTTAGGGTAATTTAGGCTAAGATAGGTTTAGTTAGTTTAAGTTACGTTAAGTTAAGTTATGTTAGGTTTTGTTAGGTTTTGTTAGGTTAGGTTAGGTTAGGTTAGGTTAGGTTAAGTTAGGTTTTGTTAGGTTAAATTATGTTAAGCTATATTAAGTCAAGTTAGGATAAGTTAAGTTCTGATGAGTTTTACTATAATATATACAGTAAGTTAGAGCTTAATAGAGTTAGCATAATAGAGCCCATTATTATAGACTTCTAAAGCTATTTCTTAGAGCTGATATTCTTCTGTTTGGTAAGTTTAATAGAGTCTCTTTTTGGTCCATACATAGTACTATAGCTCTATTTTGACTAATTACATAGAGCTTCATAGAGTCAATAGTCTCTTATCATGAAATAGTTTAATAGAGCTAGCGTATTCCTAGCTCTAGCGTGGCCAGTATTATAGAGTTTATTAGACCCAGAAGAGCAAAATGATAGAGCCAATCCACTTAGCTCCACGTGAACGGTTATCAAATTCGACCGGCTATAAGGATTTTTAGTACCGATAAGCCGAGGGGTTTTATAGAGAGTGGAGTACCTTAACCGGCCGGTACCTGGCGTTATATGGCTCCGCCGCCTTAGTAAACCGGCACTTTACCGGCTTTCATGGGCTGTATTTTAGGTACCCGGCTCCCTGATAAGAATGGTGGGTATCGAAGCGGGAGATGGTGGTTCGTTTGTGAGTGTGAGGAACTGATGTTAAAAATCCGGTTTGTATTTTTTTTTTTTACGATTTTTTTTTTAATTTGTAGGTTAGTTCTCTATAGTGCTGTTAAGTGAAGGTGATCTAAAATAACACTACCTGGAAATACCGGCTATACCTTAAGTATTTATTACCTTAAAATATCCTTAACTTTAAATATCCATAACTTAAAATGTCCCATTCCTCAATATCTCCCATAATCTTAAAATGCCAAAAAAAAAGAGCAAACATTTTGATAATTTAACCTCATTAAGTCAACATTTTAACTCCTCAGAAAATGTTTATAATCTAAACTCAAATATCAAAATCATTTAGACAGAAAACCACAGGTACAGTGACTCCCACAAGGTGACAGTCCCGTGATGCTTTACCGTGACCTTTGATAATGTGTGCTGTTGACATATACTTCTAAACAAACTGGATGAGACCTTTAAAGAACATATCTCTATTGACATTAATAAGAAAATTTTACCTTTAATTACAGACTAGACTCAGGTGAAATGTTATATGAAATTTAGAAAGCTATTTATGTGAACCAGATCGGTAAGTGGTCAAGTAGATTACCAACTCTCAAGAAATGAATGAAATGGTTATTATTGAATTTAGAAGTTTAATACTCACATAAAATCGACAGAATAGGTTCTTATAAGAGTCATATACATCCACAATAACATTACTCACAACATCGTAACTCATAAAAGCTCAAAAACCAAGAAAAAGAAATTAAGTCCTCATACTCCCAACGCTCCTCTCATAACACCGAGGTAGGAATTAGACCTAAACACTCACAGACAACTGGCTCAATAAACACTGAAACAGCCACACTGATCTTAACCAACCCCGGGCCAATAAACTCAGTGGTAGCGGCGGACGGTGAGAGGCGGCGGCAATCTGGGCGCGCCAATAAACACGTTGAGTGTGTGTGTTAATGTGGGCGAGGGGTCGGCAACGGTAAACTCCTAAGAACATCTCAATCCTGCTGGAGTATTACGGCTCTGGGGGTAATAGCCGACGGGGAAAAACCTCAGTGGCTTTTAAAAATCTCTGCGTTTCGTGTTTTTTTTCTTTTATTTGAGTCTGTAACTTAAAATACGTTGATGAATCTATCTTAACCTATGATAAAAATAGGTTAATTATCTTACTGACGTGAGATGCGTGACGATTCTGACCTCTAACTGGTGAAAGGAAGAAACTGTAACTAGAATCGTGAAGTCTTGGAGGTTCATATTATTATTTTCTTGTTTCTTAACCTGAGTTGTGAGAACGTATCTAACTGAAACATCTTAAACAACGTAACTGGTGCTGTGAGAACGTATGTAACTGGTCATCGATGCTCATAGATTCATACGTAACATAAAGACGATTCTCAAAATACTCATACGATAAGATTTTTTTACTATCTCAAGTCTAAAGGAGAGAACGTGTCTCAACAAAATAACTTACAGTAAGTAACTCTACAAAGATAGATTCTCAAAGATTCTCACATTAAACATCTCTTCCTTTCCTAGAGACGTGAGAACCAGTCTATTTGGCTCGCTTAATTTACGACACAAAGACGGAGGTTTAATTGACGGCGAAATTGCAATGAGAACTGTATCGTACCTGTACCTGGTTGTGTGTTGTTTCACCTTCAGTTTGAGGGAAAAGTTAACCTACGACTCTTTCAGAATTTATATTTGTGTCTCAACTTAATGAGTTACTTAGAAACATTCTCATATCATCAGTTAGAGGTAAAAAAAAAGTATTGTCCGTAACTTCTATAATTCAACTTTGTGGTGTAACTTAAGGGAGTTATTTAGTAGCGTTTTTGCGTGTCGAGATAAAGGAAAATTAACTTAGAAACCTTTGAGAATCCGTCCGTGTGTCTGAGGTGAAGTGAGATCCTCAGTAGTATTCTCACGTCTTCAGTTAACGGGTAAAAATGAAGGCACGACGCGGTGAATCTGGCCCTGGGGTGTTGAGTTGCACTAAATTAAGGACCTGGCTTATAAATATCGCCAGTAGTAGAAGTACGGTATCATTAAGTAGGTCAGGTCCTTAACAGCGCCAGCACGAGAAATTAACAGCTTCAGCACAAGAAATTAGCAGAGCCAGCACGAGAAATTAACAATCCCTGGCCATATCCTCCTCCTTGCTACGCCCGTCTGCTGCTTGTAATGGTGCTGTCTTTGGCGATGATAAATTACGAGAGAACCGACAGATGGCGTCAGATTAATAGATAATAAGACAGGTCGATAGTAAAGACTCCTCGCTCAGTACAATATAGGTCAGTCGCAGTGTTAGATTATACTACAATACACGCGATATAATTAAAGGCCTAGCGATAGATACTAGATTATGCTATAATTTACACACACCTGATACTGGTTATCATATTGGTCAGGTCTAGATTATATCAGATACGTTTTATAAATATTTCCATTTATATTTGATGATTAAAAGCTTTATCAGTAAATATAACAGAGGTTAAGCTCTTATAGTACAAGAGTATAACTGGTCAGGATCCTATAACTCTAGATTATATTATAAGATTCATCACTCAGTATAATAGGTCTGGCTGCTGTCTCTAGAGGTAAGGTCTAGCTACATCCTGATACTAACAGATTGCAGAAGAGTCACCAGTGAAAATAAGTGTAGCTTAATTATGATGAAGCATGTGTGGGTGTGTCACTGATATGAGAAATGATGGTGGTGTAGGAGGGAGGGCGAGAGGTAGGGGAGTGAGGGGGGGGAAGGGGGAGGGAGGGTGGTAGGTAAGGGTGTGGGTGGGAGGTTGGAATGGAGGGTGGGAGGGGGTGTGGGAATATGAGAGAGAAAGAGAGAGGAACTTAATATCTTCTTAAGTCTCTCTCTCTCTCTCTCTCACACCCCTCCTCAGCTAACTCCTGACTAAGAATTTTTGGGTGGGAACTTACTGCTCAGGGGAGGGAACTATAGCTGGAGTGACCAAGTTAGTTGTGTGTAGTTGGAGAGATGGCGAATATTGTAGCCATGATGATGAGTCTCAATTTCTCTGTCTCTTTCTTTATCTCTTTTTTTCTCTATCTTTCTCTTTTCTATATCTCCTTTACTTTCTTTCCCCATCTCTCTCTGTCACCATCTTATTTCTCTATTTCTCTCTCTTTTTGACTGTCTCTTTCTCTTCTTTTCTCTATCTCTCTCTCTCTCTCTCTAACTTTCTGTCTCTTTCTTTCTCTCTTTTTCTGTATCTCTATATCTTTTTCCCTGTCTCTCTCTCTCTCTCTCTCTCTCTTGCGTTTCATTCTCTCTCACACTACACTACAAACAGACAGACAGACAGACAGGCAAATAGACAGAAAGACACAAACACGTAAACACTGATAATGACAGAGGTAGACGGACTGATAGACAGACAGGAAGAGAAAAACACACGTAAACATAGAGAAAGACAGATAGAAATAGACTCAAAGACAGAAAAGCGTTGACAGATAGACAGAAAGAGACAGATGACAGATTAGAGAGAGTGAGAGACAAAGGGAGGTGATTGAGGGAGTGATTAGGGGAAAGGGATGAGATGACCTTAATAAGATAATAGACGATATAAAATTAGAAATATAGAAAGACACAGAGATATATGGGTATAGACCCCCCTCTCTCCTCTCCCTCTCTCTCCCCCCCCCCCCCTCTCTCTCTCTCTCTCTCTCTCTCTCTCTCTCTCTCTCTCTCTCTCTCTGTCTACCTACCTATTACATACATGCAAGCTAATACAAACAGATGGAAATTTGTTATCGTTTTCGTGTGTGTGTGTGTGTGTGTGTGTGTGTGTGTGTGTGTGTGTGTGTATGTGTGTGTGTGTGTGTGTGTGTGTGTGTGTGTGTGTGTGTGTGTGTGTGTGTGTGTGTGTGTGTGTGTGTGTGTGTGTGTGTGTGTTAAAATATTAAATTATCGACAGACTAAAACTTGATATCGAGTTTTCGTCTTCTTATTTACCATTTATCTTTTTTTTTCTTTATTTCCCTCATTATTTTTATTTTTATCCACTGTTTTCTCTTCTCTCCCTTCCTTTTCTCCTTGCCTCTCTCACTTTCTCTTCCCTTGTCAATCCTATCTTGTCTCCCTCCTTTCCTTTCCCTCTTCCTGTCTACTTCCTCCCCCTTCCTTCCTTCTCTCTCCTTTCCCTTCCCTTTCCCACTTCCTGTTCCTCGGCATCTCACTCCAATTTTCTTCTCTCAGCTTACTCTCTCTCTCTCTCTCTCTCTCTCTCTCTCTCTCTCTCTCTCTCTCTCTCTCTTTTCCTTTATTCTTCTTCCTCTTGCTTTTACCCTTTCGTTGCGCTAAGAAATGGGCGTTAAATAATTCACACACACACTGTCAATTAATCAAGAGGGGACACGATTGTCAGGTATCCTGCCTGAACACGCCACGTTAGTCACCTGTTTGTACACACCTGACTACACACACACACACATACACACACACATACACACACACACACTTACATACACACACAGAAGAAATAGTGTTGTATAAACATTCTTTTTGACTCAACAGCTTTTAACTATTACTACTACACCTGTAATTATCTCTGACTCACGTGTAGGTGCCTAACGAAAACGTAGGAGAGCTTTAGGAGGGAGAGGAGGGAAGGGAGGGAGGGGAAGGGAGAGGGAGGGAGAAGGAGGAGGGAGGGAGGGGTGGGGTGGGGGAGAGGGAGAGAGGGGGAAGGGAAGGGGAAGGGATAGGAGGGAGGAGGGAGGAGGAGAGGGGAGGGAGGGAAGGGAAGGGGGAGGGGGAGGGAGGGAAGGGAGGGAGGGAGGGAGGGGAAGGGAGGGGGGAAGGAGGGAAGGGAGGGGAGGGAGAGGGAGGGTAGGGAGGGAGGGAGGGAGAGGGGTAGGGAGGAGGGGAGGAGTCAGTCTGTTGTTCTATCTGTCTGTTAGTCTGTGTTGGTCTGTCTCATTGTCATTTTGTCTGACCATAATTGTTTCTTTTTCTTATCTGTCTTTGTGTACCTGTTTCTCTGTCTATATCTGTGTATACCTGTAATTCTGTCTCTTTGTGTACACTTGTTTCTCTGTCTGTCTGTCTATGTATACCTGTTTCTCCGTCTGTCTGTGTATACCTCCTTATCTGTCTGTTTGGCTGTCTGTCTGTCTGTCTATGTATGCCTGTTTCTCCGTCTGTCTGTGTATACCTCCTTATCTGTCTGTCTGTCTGTCTGTCTGTCTATCTATGTTACCCCAGGCAGTACTAACTCACACAGGCATTTATTAACGACGTCATAAACTAGACCGAGTCTCCGTCTTCGTGTCTGTCTAATGATCGACAGAATAATTTTTGAAGAACGTGATGGTGACTCATAACTCTGTGTGTGTGTGTGTGTGTGTGTGTGTGTGTGTGTGTGTGTGTGTGTGTGTGTGTGTGTGTGTGTGTGTGTGAGCGTGTGAGATAGAGAGAAAGAAACTTGGAGAAAGATATATCGAGAGACAAGCAAAGAGAAAAACAAAAGAAGAGAAAGGAGAGAGAGAGAGAGAGAGAGAGAGAGAGAGAGAGAGAGAGAGAGAGAGAAAAAAAGAAGAGAATTAAAAGTTGCATTTGTGCTCCGAATTTGCTAGGCAAGGCGGCGACAATTATTCCCCGCCACTGTTGACACAAACACAGACAAACATTAACTAACATAAACCGCTAATTTTTTATTCCCGCCACTTTCTAATGTGTGCTTGAGCTGTTAATGTCTTTAGGTAGATCTCTCTCTCTCTCTCTCTCTCTCTCTCTCTCTCTCTCCTCTCTCTACTTTATCTTCTGCCTACTTTTCTCTCTCTGTTTTTTCTGTCTGTCTGTCTGTTTGCCTCTGCTCTCTCTCTCTTTCCCTTTTTCTCTCTTTCTACTCTCTTTCTATCTGTCTGTCTTTTTCGCTGTATCTCTTCTCTACTTTCTCTCTTCTCTCTACTTTCTCTCTCTCTCTCTCTCTCTGACTTTTTTTATAAATTTAAAGCTAAAGAGTCCTTAAATTATCGCAGTATTATTAATGTTATCCATAAAGACCTTAAAGTAATTTCCCATATATGTATTAATGTCACTTAGTCTAAACCATTTTGTTTGTATAGTTATCACTGTCACTCATTTAGGATCATCCGAAAACGTGTTTGTGTGCATTAGTTTGTCACCCAGTTATCACCCATTGCACTGAGGTCGTTAGGCAATTGGCTGGGTTAAGTGTGATGAACTAGTGCGGCCTCCAATATCCTCTTACAGCCACACCTTCGCCACCATTTTATCACCTTAATATTAATATCCCAATACAAAAGTAACAACTCTGATAGTCAATATATGTAACTGTTGTAGACTTAAGAGCCAAATATCTCGTTTTATTGAGGAAAAGCGTCTTACACTTGGTCCCATCTTGCCAAATGCTGTGAAAACCAGAGGAGCGAAGTTGACTTGATCCATTCTGAATTCTCCTAGATTATTCTCTGTTCTTGTCGTTCTCGTTTCTCTTGTGTGCAGCCTTGAGAGAGAGGTTACGTGACATGCGGCCATGGAGTCGAATATCCTGATAACAAAGAAGGCTCGCTTTTTCCGCGTCCAGAATCCTCGAACACTGACGTCCACACGGGCTTCGTTGGGTGTGTTTGAAGTCCTGTGATGGAGATTTCCACCATCCAGCGGAAGGAGGGTCGGTTCCCCCATGACGTCGTGGCTGCTTTCCTTCAGTATATTTGCTGTGAGATCCTTTACTTCGTCATGCCTCATGCATAACCTATGAAGCCCCCCCCCCTTCTTGCACACCATGGCGTGGTAGATATCGTAGGATGAGCCACCAATGCATTGGGTGGGCATACCTTAAACTGGCCAGCCGGACCTTATAGCCATACCTTCTCTACATTTTATTACCTAACTACCTATACTATCTATACTAATTATTTCCAGTTCCGGAATAATCAGAGATACAACTTAAGGCACCCAGAGCTACTAAGACTTCCCCCCGTGCGCTCCGCTCAGTCCCAGACCTCCATAAAATATCACTGTGTGAAGGTGTGGAACAACTTTCCCCCACCTATCCGAGCAAAGACTACGCTCCCTTCCTTTAAATCACCTCTTAAAAAATATCTATTGTCTAAGTATTAATATTTCTTGTAACACCTACTATATTTACAGTACCTGCTTTTATTGTACCATCAAAACCGTTTTATAGGAAATTATCATGTAAATAGATAAGCAATTACCATTGCAATAAACATATTTGCCAACTAGACATAATCCCGACAGCTCTGTCCTCTTGTTCAACCATAGTACTGTACAGCCCATGTTGTACTGCTCCCCCATTATACTTATGTTTCCAATTCCACTGTAATTATGTATATACTCATAATATAAATAAAAAAATAAACTAAAAAAAATAAATAAATAAGATTAATAAATATTGAAGTGATAACCGTGGTAACATTATGAGATGTACTTATTACCACCATGCTATTGTACTATTCCAGATGACACTAAATGTTACATAATACTTCCTTGAGGTAAATGTATAGTATATATCAGGTGCCTCAAAGAGAGCTCAGGTTCTCAACTGGCTCAGCCATGTTAATATTGTTATTATTATCCACTCTGTATCTGTGTTTTTCTGGCTAAATAAACTGTTTCAATTCAATTCAATTCAATTCAATTCAATTCAATTCAATTCAATTCTACTACTACTGCTACTACTACTACTACTACTACTACTACCACTCCTAACACAAGCTCGTTTCTCTGAGCTCCTTCCATTAGCTATTAAAGAACATGAAAATGCCTCGTTTATAAACTCTAAACGTTAAGCAGTATCACATATTTACCTCCATTTTTTTATTATTTATCCATAATCTAATCTATCATGTGCTTTTAAAACATATAATATATTTGAATATTTATTAACACACACACACACACACTAAGTATTTTTATCGCCCTTTTCCTTCAAGATATGATTTTTTTATTTTTATTTTGAGTGACATTCGTATAAAAAAAATCACTCCGAAATGTTTCACGATAAGCACAACCACACCACACCACACCACACTACACCACACCACACCACACCACACCACACCACACCACACCACACCACACCACACTTTCTTCCACAACACCTAGATTCCAATTGCATATATACGTCTCTAAAGGTCACATATCGTTAACTATTGCCCACTCCCCCACCCGTCATATAGTGTAAACTTAGGGTCTAGTTCATCACATGTTCGTAATGGTGAATAATCCTGCTAACTGAAGACGTTAATAGTGAACTTAAGTGATCGACTTAAGCTGAGGGATTAAGCTATTATCCTCAAATAGCAATAAATAGCAATAAATACACACTACTGTGACTACTGATTAACTAGATACGTTTATTTAGTATCTGAATAAGAAATATAACAAAAACAACGGATGGTAATTTTAGATTGAAGCATAGTGGTTATAATCTAATGCTGTTTTAAGGTATAATCGTGTTTTACCTAAAATTAAGCAGATAAGTAGAGTACCTCCCCACACCTGTACTGTCCAACCCTTTTGTGAAGCTGGGTAATGTGAGTGTGCAGTACGCAATTAAGCCTTCATGAAAAAATTTAATAAATAAAAAATTAAATAAACTGAAAATACTCTCATCGTTACAAACACTTTATTACAGTATTCTTGGTTAATAAACTAAAATTATAAAATGTACGCGTGGTGGAATTTGCCCTAAAAAAAAAATTTATGTATATATATATACCAATAAATATATATATATTTTTTTTCCATGGTAGAGTTTCCTAAAAAAGATTTTGTCCTGGTCATTTTCCCGGACATGTGCATATATATATATATATATATATATATAATATATATATATATATATATATATATATATATATATATATATATATATATATATATATATATATATATATATATATATATATTAGCGAATTAATTAATATATCCGGATGTAATGGATCTATTTTAGGACATATTATACTAGTGAATAAATCAGTTATGTGAGATTATATTAATTTTCATAGAGGATTGTAATAAAGGATTTACTCTAGTGATATACTGTAGAATAACTGGTTGAGAGAGAGAGAGAGAGAGAGAGAAATAAAATACACATGAAACAGACAAAAGAAAACAGACAGGCGATAAGTATCCCCAGTCACTGAGTGTGTTAACTGATGCGGTCCACCAGTCGCTGAGTGTTAACTGACGCGGTCCACCAGTCACTGAGTGTGTTAACTGATGCGGTCCACCAGTCATGGAGTGTTAACTGGACGCGGTCCACCAGTCACTGAGTGTGTTAACTGACACGGTCCACCAGTCACTGAGTGTTAACGACGCGGTCCACCAGTCACTGAGTGTGTTAATGATGCGGTCCACCAGTCACTGGGTGTGTTAACTGACGCGGTCCACCAGTCACTGAGTGTTAACTGACGCGGTCCACCAGTCACTGAGTGTGTTAACATGCGGTCCACCAGTCACTGAGTGTGTTAACTGACACGGTCCACCAGTCACTGAGTGTTAACTGACGCGGTCCACCAGTCACTGAGTGTGTTAACGACACGGTCAACCAGTCACTGAGTGTTAACCGACGCGGTCCACCAGTCACTGAGTGTTAACTGACGCGGTCCACCAGTCACTGAGTGTTAACTGACACGGTCAACCAGTTCCACCAGTCACTAACTGGACGCGGTCCACCAGTCACTGAGTGTGTTAACTGACGCGGTCCACCAGTCACTGAGTGTGTTAACTGACGCGGTCCACCAGTCACTGAGTGTGTTAACTGACGCGGTCCACCAGTCACTGAGTGTGTTAACTGACGCGGTCCACCAGTCACTGAGTGTGTTAACTGACGCGGTCCACCAGTCACTGAGTGTGTTAACTGACGCGGTCCACTAGTCACTGAGTGTGTTAACTGACGCGGTCCACCAGTCACTGAGTGTGTTAACTGACGCGGTCCACCAGACAAGTTCAATAATAGTTATGATACTATTAATAATGATGATTTGGCAGCCTAATATTTTCCTTTATAAAATTTATAAACTTTATTAGTATTTAGTGTAGCGTGTGTTGTGTGTTCGATATATACAAACATTTTACACACGGCATCAAAGACAAACGCTAAAAAATACAATATATATTCTAATTACACAACGTCGTATGCAAATCCACATGTTCATTTCACATTTTCTTTTGTGTTGCAGGCAGGAGGCGAGACAGTGACAGACGGAGCCCAAGACAACACCATCCCCGTCTGACAAACAGTGAGACATGTTTCCAGCAGCACACCACCAACACGACCCGGAGTTAAGAGCGGGTAGTGTGTCACCATTCATCCGCTCCTGCACCCACACTGAGTCGGCAGCCAATAAGGGAAAGCGGATCTAAGTGGCTGTGTTTTATCTCTTGAGTGCTGGACGTATATGTTACTGAGGCTCACCTGTTAGGATATACCAGGAGCTGTGGAGTCTATGAATGAGAGTCTTATGTTATAACTCCGGACAGTACATCAAAGATCAACAGAAATTATGGTCAAAGTTCTCGATGAATGAAAGTAAGATGTCCTTCTGTCTCTGGTGTTGAGCATATCAAAAAAGTATAGCGAATAATCTTGCACAGTGAGTAATTTGAGCGTATCATTCTGTCCCGGTTCTAGATATATTAGAAAGTATAACCATCCTTCTGGTATAGTGAGTGGAAGTACAATGACTGAGGTGGATTTGGCCAAAAGACTGGATATTCTCGGTGAAGTTGACTGTACGTGTGTGGGTAAACAGTCAGTAGAACTCGTGAGTGTTGGCTGCTGTTCATCTCGGGAGTCAGAATGTGTTTGTAATACAACTCGAGAAAACAATATCCCTGGATATTCCTTCACACAGTATGGTGTTTGTAGCGAAGAAAATGTGGAGAGATGTACAGAGTGCGAAATGTACAGGAGAGACCACGTGGCAAGGTGTACACAGTGCGAGGTTTACAGAACAAGCCACGAGTGGCAATGTACACAGTATGAGGTGCGTAGAACAGACTGTAGGGAACGATGTTCAAGATGGGAAGTGTGTAGGACAAACTTTGAGAGATGTACACAGTGTGAGATACACAGGACAGAAAACGTGGGGAGATGTACACAATGTGGTGTGTACAAAGGACCTAAGCAGAACCGAACAGTATTCCTCAATAAATACAGTTCACTGCACAGGACAGTACGACAGAGTCCCTTCAGAACTGTTGCGGACGAGTCTTCAGATCAGCAGACCACACCACCACCACCATCTCTCTCATTAACTCCCTCTTCTAATGCTTCACGTACAACAACAATCACTATAGCCATGTCATCATTAGTATTAAAGTCATTACCCTCACCTGCATTATCTCCACCTGAGGGACCCTTGACACTCACACCCTCGTCCACACTACCGTCACTCGCTGTTAGGCTGCCATCATCAACTGTTCCTTCGTTTAGTTGTTTAACTGTAAATACTGACGTTGCATCTCCCCCCTCACCTGTTGTTGTTCTCACCAGCACAAGTCCCGTCGGTGACCTGGAGTCCCACACACTGCCCCAGAATGTTATCTATACGGCTGCTGCATTACCATATCCTAGATCCCCAAACACAGCAGCTCTTAATTCCATTACTGCACTTTCACCTTGTATAATACACACTGCAGGCGTCTCCACTGGTGCTTCATGTTCCTCTGCAGTCACAAACGTATCTTATGTCATCGCTGTAACACTACCACCTTCATCTCCGCGGCGTCCAGTTTCGGCTAAATCCGTAACCGTGTCGTATCCCACCATATTCCCGTCTGACGTGCCATCCCCTGCTCCTGCTGCACTACCCACACCAACACACCCAAATATACAGCGCCACACTTCTTCTACACCCCCACCACAACATCCCCACACCCGAAACGATACACCCACAGGATTTCACGCCTCTACACCCCGACGAATATTTTCCCACATCAAGAGGAAGAGCAGCACCCGGGAACACCACCTACCACGAGAGAACAGCTGGACGAGTCAAGGCAGTGCGGACGTTCAGGGCAGACGGTCCTTACCTCCGTCAGGCTGGAGGTCGAGGTGGAGGTTAAGAGGTAGCTTGATGGACGGACACCTCATAGGAGCAATCGTGGTGCTGATGGCGGTCATCATCTCCTCCGCCTCCTCTTACGAACTGAAGCGTGAGTATTGGAGTTTATTTGTTCGTGTGTGTGTGTGTGTGTGTGTGTGTAATAATAATAATAATTAACGGTTTATTGAAAAAGTTCTGCAACCCGAAGCCTGAAAATATACACTAGACAAAAATGACTTATTACATACAAAGACATGGGGTGGGTGGGTTGTTTAACAAAATTTTTCATTAGTAAATAGAAAAGGAACATAAATTGAACAGACAAATTATTATAGTTTGCAATTGATGGCCCGGGCTGGTCTATTGCCATACTGTGTGAGGTCTCATAGGCCACGGGGTGTAGTGACTCGTCCAAAGGTGTTGACATGAAGGATCTCACAAGGTCATGGAGACATCTGGTGGTGTGGTGTTCACGTGGTGTAGTAACTCGTCCTTGGGTGTTGATGTGAAGGACCTCACGTGGTCATGGAGACACTGGGTGGTGTGGGGTGGTGTCACAGTACCTCACTCTCCGCTAGGTGGTGTTGTGTTATCTCGCAGTCAGGTGTAAAGCCGACCCCCTGTTGTTCCCAGGGTGGAGTGATTAACATCTCCTGGTCAGGGGATGCTGGTCAGTTCCCAAGGGTGCGTATGTTACTGGTGAGTCACGGCTCTCACTGGTACTGTCTAGTGCTGAATTCAGTGGTTTAAACATTGTTCATCACTGCTCAATACAAATCCCACTTCTTTACGAAACGAAATTGTCACTTTTGATTATGTTCATATTTCGGTGGTGTGTGTGTGTGTGTGTGTGTGTGTGTGTGTGTGTGTGTGTGTGTGTGTGTGTGTGTGTGTGTGTGTGTGTGTGTGTGTGTGTGTGTGTGTTTATTTTGATGATACTGCGGGTTTCAGCTAGGGAAGAGGTAAGGTATTAAAGGGAGGAAAATATGGAGAAGGGAGAAGTGAAAAAAGGAAGATAACAGGACGAAGAGAGGGAGAGAGAGGGGGAGTGATACAGAATATACTGTATAGTAAAGAGATGAGAAAGTAACAGAAAAAATCTAAATAAAAAATGTGAAACAGAAATATGCAAATAAATTCAAGGGTAAAAAAAGGGAAACAATATAGCAGAGAAAACAAGAGAGAGAGAGAGAGAGAGAGAGAGAGAGAGAGACCTAGAAAAACCAACAATAATGAACAAGAAACACAAAATACTGTACAAGCGGAAAAAAATGGAAAAAAACAAATGTAAGGATATAAAGAATTCTCGAAGGGAAAACACGAGTGAATGTAAAAATAGAAAAAAAACGAGAAAGAAAGAGATCGAGATAAAGAGATAGAGAAAGAGAGAGAGAGAGTTAAATAAGAGACAGGGACGAAATATGCATGCAGTGAGAGCAGTAGGTGACATGTTAAGGTGAGCCTCGTGAGAGACTGTCGTATTGAGCTGAGTTCTTCCGCACCAGGACTGAAGAAAACCTTACAACCTACATGCAAATTGCAGGAATATGCAACGTCGGCGCTCAGGTGAAAAAAAAAACTTGTGGGAGGTTACAAGGGAGGAGGGGTGGGGGGTTACAGGAGGGGAGAGGGAAGGTTACAGGAAAGAAGGGAGAGAAGAGAAAGGAGGGAAGGAGGAGCGGTACCTGTAATCAATATATGTAAGAACTTTGCAACATTTATTAGGAGACAGAAAATTCACTCGTCCTTGAAGTACTTGTTTGAGTAGATTTTCCGACAGGTACTCCTTAACATCGTAATGTCTAATGCCTGACCCTGATCTCTACTCACAGGGGTGCGTGCGGTGGCCGAGTGAATAAAAAACTTAATTCCTCCTCTATCAGATCACTGCTTCTGTGACATGTACTTAACTTGACAATTAGGTAATATTAAAGTACTTGATTACAACTTTGTATATTGTATTTTTTGTTTTCACTGAAGTCTAACTTAAGAATGCTTCAATTTAACGAATGAGACATCAATCAAAATCTTCCTTCTGGCAAAAACTAGAATAACTTTAATTAAACAGTGATATTATAGCGACTGTTGGGACGATGTTAACTAAAGCGAGGTCCACCAGACTAAATGATTTCTCTGATGGATATTATCAATTCATGTTAACATTTGAATGGCACGTCAATCACCTGTTATCGATAGGAGTTGGTGGTTGCGATGACATAATAGCAGGTGAGACTCATGTTGTCTGGGAAGTTTTGTATTAATTGATGATAATATTTTTTGTTTGTCTGGAAATTCTTGTTTTATTTAATGCTTGTCTATGTATGTATACGAGAGAGAGAGAGAGAGAGAGAGAGAGAGAGAGAGAGAGAGAGAGAGAGAGAGAGAGAGAGAGAGAGACTTTAATAGAATTCTGCCAATATTACGCTTATGAAGGTCTTATGTGACTGGAGGGTATGTGTGTGTGTGTGTGTGTGGCGAAGAACTGACTTTTTTCCCGAGTAGAACTGTCACATATTACCTTCGCCGCAGTCCAATCAACAGTAAAAGGAGTACACTACCAGGGTACGTCTGTAGGTAGTGGGACAACTCTTGGGTGTCCAAACTGTCCAGCCAAGGTAGTGGAGTAACTCACTAGCTACCGAACACTAGTAGTAAGAGGGCTATCGTGACCAGGATACTAACATCGGCTGGGCACTGATAACACAGTCGTAAATAGTACATATAAGATTAGTACTTGACTGTTTTATGGACTTTAAATTAAAAAAAAAGGGGAAAATATATCACGTTTAGAATTGGAAGTTTTGCGATTTTTATCTCAATTATTTCGTCTAGTGACTCTCTCTCTCTCGTTAGAACGACGTCGTGTTGATTCGACCTTCTTCACCTGTAATGAATTTAAGTTGGCTGAAAATAAATATATACACGGTGTAGTGTTTAGTTGTACCTGGCCACGACGATTTATTCCCTGTATTGTGTTCAACCTTTAGTTGTCCATTTTCTGTTTACATGGATAGTGAGAGAGAGATAGAGAGAGAGAGAGAGAGAGAGAGAGAGAGAGAGAGAGAGAGAGAGAGAGAGAGTTGGCGGGGGACAGTAAAGAAAAAACAAAAAAACAGAGAGAGGGGGAAGGGGAGGAGACAGAGAGAGAGAGAGAGAGAGAGAGAGAGAGAGAGAGAGAGAGGGGGAAGGAGAGACAGAGAGATAAAAGACAGCCAAAGAGACAGACAGAAACAGAGAAATTGATGACAACAAGAAATAAAAACAAGAAATTATAGAAAGAAGAGAGAGAGAGAGAGAGAGAGAGAGAGAGAGAGAGAGAGAGTAGGAGAGAGAGAGAGAGAGAGAGAGAGAGAGAGAGAGAGAGAGAGAGAGAGAGAGAGAGAGGCAGTTTAAGAAGAATATATCGAGAAAGAGACAAAGAGACAGACAGACAGACAAATAAAAGACAGAAAGGAGGTCAAAGACAAAACAAAACTAACAGACACATTAACCCAGCACAGCATTATGTCAAACACACGACAACAAAACAAAAAACAACAACAAAATGAATCGGTACCTGTGCTGTGTAAGGGGTCGGAGGGGGGAGAGCTGTAGGAGGGAAGGGGGAGTTAGGGGGAGGGGAAGGGGGGAGTTGTGGGGAGGGGTTAAAGGTGACGGAGCATGCAAAGTGTTCTTCCTCCGCTACAAATGGGGTCATAAAAGCCTTCCCCCTCCTCCTCCTCCTCCTCCTCCTCTTCCTCCTCCTCCTACCTACCTACCCTTTCTAACCCCCTCTTCCTTCTCCCCTTCTTCCTTCTCTCTACCTTTTCCACCCTCCCCTTCCTTCTTCTCCCCTTCTTCTCCCACCTGCTTACCCCTTCCTCCCTTTCCTCCCTCCTCCTTCTCCTACCTACCTACCCCTTCCACTCTCCCTTTCGATAGTCTCTTCCTCCTTCTCCTTCTACCTACCCTGCCACCCTCCCCTTATCCTCCTCTTCCTCCTTCTACCTATCCCTTCCACCCTCTCCTTCTTTCTTCCTCCCCTTCTCCTCCTTACGCTACGTGTGAAACAAGATTGCCGCTTCCTAGGCCATATTAGGGTCACAAAAGGGCCACCTTCAGGGACAGATTACGATTACAAGAGGGCCACCTTCAGGGACATATTCGGGTCTCATATTAGCCACAGAAGAAGGCCATTTGTTAGGTTGAAACTACACAAAATGGCCTTCTATTAGGTTGAAGCTACACAAGATGGCCTTCTGTCAGGTTGAGGCTACACAAGAAGGCCATTTGTTAGGTTGAGGCCACACAAGAAGGCCATTTGTTAGGTTGAGGCTACACAAGATGGCCAATTGTCAGGTTTAGGCTACACAAGAAGGCCAATTGTCAGGTTTAGGCTACACAAAATGGCCTTCTGTCAGGTTGAGGCTACACAAAATGGCCTTCTGTCAGGTTGAGGCTACACGAGATGGCCAATTGTCAGGTTTAGGCTACACAAAATGGCCTTCTGTCAGGTTGAGGCTACACAAGAAGGCCATTTGTTAGGTTGAGGCTACACAAGAAGGCCAATTGTCAGGTTTAGGCGACACAAAATGGCCATTTGGTGGGTTGAGGAGGCCACCTGAAGGTGTTTGTTGGGTTGAGGGCCACCTGAGGTGTTGGGTTGAGGCCACAGAGAGCCATTTGTCAGGTTGAGGCTACACAAAATGGCCTTCTGTCAGGTTGAGGCTACACAAAAAGGCCATTTGTTAGGTTGAAACTACAGAAAATGGCCTTCTGTTAGGTTGAAGCTACACAAGATGGCCATTTATCAGGTTGAGGCTACACAAGATGGCCATTTGTTAGGTTTAGGCTACACAAGATGGCCAATTGTCAGGTTGAGGCTACACAAGAAGGCCAATTGTCAGGTTTAGGCTACACAAAATGGCCACTTGTAAGACCATAACAACAACAGACAAAGAACCACAAAATGGACGCTTCCAAAATGGCCGCTTTTGTTTACACTCGACAGAAATAAATTTACATAACGATAAAAAAAACCCCAGAAGATTTCATTGATAAGTAAAACCAAGATAAAGAATTAATTCATATCACATCCTGCGTGTTGTGACCAAGTAAATCTTACCTTATCACCGTGACTTAAGAAACAACGTATTTAATTAAGAAAGAGAATGTTATAGTTTATGATGATGGATGTGGATTAGGATCTCGTGAGGATTACCATAACTACCTTTACTTTACCTGGTGATTAGACACACATTAATGCTAAATTTGGGGATTAGGTTAGGTTAGGTTAGGTTAGGTTAGAGTAAATCGTGATGGGGTGTTTAATCTTCAGGTGAAATAAGATGGAGTTTCCTACCATTAATTATAAAAGAGGATTGTCTTCATAAAGGAGAACTTTGTCAGTCATTTATACAGCCATGCAGTTATTTAGTCAGTTTGTCTTCTCAGTCTATCAGGAGGGCTGTTCAAAGCGAGTGGTTGGCTGTTAGTTTCTCTCTCTCTCCTTCCCTCCCCCTCTCTCTCTCTCTCCTTCTCTTTCCCTCTCACACACACACGCTCTTACTTTCTCACTTTGTCTTTCTCTCTCTCTTACTTAATTAAAGGCATGTTTATTACACTGGGTCACAGGTAAAGTTAATATTACCTCTCCACACCTGGTTATGAGTTCCCAACAAGACTTTATGAGCAATTCACTGTGAGCAGCTCATCATTTATGTGAGTTATTTCACGCCTCATGCTCACATTTTACCTTTGTAATAATAATAATAATAATAATAATAATAATAATAATAATAATAATAATAATAATAATAATAATAATAATAATAACAATAACAATAACAATAACAATAACAATAACAATAATAATAATAATAATAATAATAATAACACTAACAATAACAATAATAATAACAATAATAATAATAATAATAATAATAATAATAATAATAATAATAATAATAATAATAATAATAATAATAATAATAATAATAATAATAATAATAATAACACTAACACTAACAATAATAATAACAATAACAATAATAATAATAATAATAATAATAATAATAATAATAATAATAATAATAATAATAATAATAATAATAACACTAACAATAATAATAATAATAACAATAATAATAATAAGGACCAATATTTCAAGAGACAGTGAACCACATAGGTGTCTCACTCACATACACAAGTTAGAGGTTTAAGAGCTGCCCCTTACCTGACTCAGAGTCATAAAGGGGTGTACTGAATCACCTGGCGTGGATATATAGGTACAGTAAACTAGAGGTAACGTGCAGGTGTAAATGTGTGTGTGTGTGTGTGTTAGTGTCATGAGTCATAGTATCAAGCCGTCAACGTAGGTGTGGTAAAGGTTATCTGTTTCTGTTACGAGTTTAGTTATTAGTGTTATCGTTGTTATTGTTATTTTGAATGTTATTATTGTTATTGTTGTTGTATATTGAGGTGGTGGTTGTTCTTCTTTTTCTTGTTCATCTTACTGTTTTTATTATTGTTATTATTGTTATTATTTATTATTATTATTATTATTATTATTATTATTATTATTTTTTTTTTTATTATTACATATTATTATTACTATTATTTACTAGTTACTGCAGCCTATCACATAAATAAAACTCTCTATCATTGAACAGGTGTACCAATCAGTGAGACATGACTATACACACCTGTATACTGTCCACTCTCTATGACACAAAAACAACACTAACACAACATAAATTACACTAAAATGCACTTGTACTTTATGACCGTGTGATTATAGATTACATAACACAGCTTAGAATAGTGGTGTACAATTCCCTTCGGTACAGATATAACGAAGAGATTCATAAACGTAAGACACGAACCCTAATTAAGAAGGAATGAATCTGGATACTGTGAATCATTGCCGTTTACACGAACACTCATTAAGATGGAGTGAATCCGGATTATGGGTTTTTATTAAATTAATCAGGCTTTGTCGTGAGTCTTGTCACGGTATGGTGGTGAGGGGGAGGTAATGTGGTGGTGAGGGGAGGTAATGTGTGGTGAAGGAGGTAATGTGGTGGTGAGGGAGGTAATGGTGGTGAGGGGAGGTAATGTGGTGGTGAGGGGTAGGTAATGTGGTGGTGAGGGGGAGGTAATGTGGTGGTGAGGGGAGGTAATGTGGTGGTGAGGGGAGGTAATGTGGTGGTGAGGGGGAGGTAATGTGGTGGTGAGGGGGAGGTAATGTGGTGGTGAGGAGGAGGTAATGTGGTGGTGAGGGGAGGTAATGTGGTGGTGAGGGGAGGTAATGTGGTGGTGAGAGGAGGTAATGGGTGGTGAGGGGTAGGTAATGTGGTGGTGAGGAGGAGGTAATGTGGTGGTGAGGAGGAGGTGGTGGTGGGTGGAGGGGGAGGTAATGTGGTGGTGAGGGGAGGTAATGTGGTGGTGAGGAGGGGAGGTAATGTGGTGGTGAGGGGGAGGTAATGTGGTGGTGAGAGGAGGAGGTAATGTGGTGTGAGGAGGTAATGTGGTGGTGAGGGGAGGTAATGTGGTGGTGAGAGGAGGTAATGTGGTGGTGAGGGGAGGTAATGTGGTGGTGAGGGGAGGTAATGTGGTGGTGAGGAGGAGGTAATGTGGTGGGTGAGGAGGGAGGTAATGTGGTGGTGAGGGGGAGGTAATGTGGTGGGGAGGGGAGGTAATGTGGTGGGAGGGGGGAGGTAATGTGGTGGTGAGGAGGAGGTAATGTGGGTGGGTGAGGGGAGGTGTGGTGGTGAGGGGAGGTAATGTGGTGGTGAGGGGGAGGTAATGTGGTGGTGAGGGGGGAGGTAATGTGGTGGTGAGGGGAGGTAATGTGGTGGTGAGGAGGAGGTAATGTGGTGGTGAGGGGGAGGTAATGTGGTGGTGAGGGGAGGGAATGTGGTGGTGAGGGGGAGGTAATGTGGTGGTGAGGGGGAGGTAATGTGTGTGAGGGGAGGTAGTGTGAGGAGAGGTAATGTGGTGGTGAGGGGGGGAGGAAATGTGGTGGTGAGGGGGAGGTAATGTGGTGGTGAGGAGGAGGTAATGTGGTGGTGAGGGGGAGGTAATGTGGTGGTGAGGGGAGGTAATGTGGTGGTGAGGGAAGGTAATGTGGTGGTGAGGGGGAGGTAATGTGGTGGTGAGGGGAGGTAATGTGGTGGTGAGGGGGAGGTAATGTGGTGGTGAGGGGGAGGTAATGTGGTGGGTGAGGAGGAGGTAATGTGGTGGTGAGGGGAGGTAATGTGGTGGTGAGGGGGGATGGGTAATGTGGTGGTGAGGAGGAGGTAATGTGGTGGTGAGGGGAGGTGAATGTGGTGGTGAGGGGTAGGTAATGTGGTGGTGAGGGGGGAGGATGTGGTGGTGGGAGGGAGGGAGGAATGGTGGTGAGGGGGAGGTAATGTGGTGGTGAGGGGTAGTGGTAATGGTGGTGAGGGGAGGAATGTGGTGGTGAGGGGAGGTGGGATGTGGTGGTGGAGGAGGAGGCTGTGGTGGTGAGGGGAGGTAATGTGGTGGTGGAGGGGAGGTAATGTGGTGTGAGGGGAGGTAATGGTGGTGAGGGGAGGTAATGGTGGTGAGGGGTAGGTAATGGTGGTGAGGAGGAATGTGTGGTGAGGTAGGTAATGGGTGAGGGGAGGTAATGTGGTGGTGAGGGGAGGTATGGTGGTGAGGGGGAGGTGTGGTGGTGAGGGGTAGGTAATGTGGTGGTGTGGGGAGGTAATGTGGAGGTGAGGGTGAAGTAATGTGGTGGTGAGGGTAGGTAATGTGGTGGTGAAGGGAAGGTAATGTGGTGGTGAGGGGGAGGTAATGTGGTGGTGAGGGGGAGGTAATGTGGTGGTGAGGGGGAAGTAATGTGGAGGTGAGGGGAGGTAATGTGGTGGTGAGGGGGAAGTAATGTGGTGGTGGGAGGGGAGGTAATGTGGTGGTGAGGGGGAGGTGTGTGAGGGGGAGGTAATGTGTGGTGAGGGGTAGGTAATGGGAGGAGGGGAGGTAATGTGGTGGTGAGGGGAGGCATGGTGGTGAGGGGAGGTAATGTGGTGGTGAGGGGAGGTAATGTAGTGGTGAGGGGAGGTAATGTGGTGGTGAGGGGAGGTAATGTGGTGGTGAGGGGAGGTAATGTGGGTGAAGAAGGAATGTTAACTCATTCCCTCCCTTCCTTTCCCTCTCCTACTATTCAACCCTTCCTTCCTTGAACCTCCTTCCTTCCCCAACTTCCTTCCCTACTTCCTCTTCCCTCTCCCTCCCTCCCCTGCCTTTAGAAATGCAGTGTGTGTGTGAACGACGTTACCAGATAGCATAATGATCTCTCTCTCTCTCCTCTCCCCTGAACACACACAACTGGAGACTAGTGTTACAAATCCCACCATTATATTTATTATCTCTAGTTTATCTCAACCTGATAACGGTAAGAGAACGAGAAAAAAAAAAAGAAGAGAGAGAGAGAGACATGACGAAAGAAACTGAGAGGAAAAAAAATCTATAGATATCATGACGGACAACGATAAAAAAAAACAGAAATTGAAAAATCTTACAATTAGTCTTTCTATCTTCCCTTCCTTCCCTTTTTTTCTCCCCTCTTCTTCTCTTCCCTCCTTTTTCTCCAACTCTTCCTCTTCCTTCATCTGCCCTCTCTCCTTACGTCCCCAAAGAACAAAAAGTTAGAAGCCTCCCAACATAATATATGACTTCCACACACCTTAAAAAAAATAATACCCCAAAAATATTACCCTCTAAAAGTCCCTCTACCCACCAGCCATTTCTAGCTTCTTCCATTCCTCTCACCCTCCTTATTCCCTTCTCCATTCCCTCTCACCCTCCTTATTCCCTTCTCCATTCCCACTCACCTTCCTTATTCCCTCTCCATTCCCTCACCTTCCTTATTCCTTCTCTATTGCCCGCATCCTCCTTATTCCATCTCCATTCCCTCACCCTCCTTATTCCCTTCTCCATTCCCTCTCACCCTCCTTATTCCCCTTCTCCATTCCCTCTCACCCTCCTTATTCCCTTCTCCATTCCCACTCACCATCCTTATTCCCTTCTCCATTCCCACTCACCTTTCCTTCTCCATTCCCTCTCACCCTCCTTATTCACTCCATTCCTCTCCCTCCTTATTCCTTCTCCATTCCCACTCACCTTCCTTATTCTCTCCATTCCCACTCCTCCTTATTCCCTTCTATTGCCTCCCATCCTCCTTATTCCATTCTCCATTCCCTCTCACCCTCCTTATTCCCTCTCCATTCCCTCTCACCCTCCTTATTCTCTCCATTCCTCTCACCCTTATTCCCTCTCCATTCCCTCTCACCTCCTTATTCCCTTCTCCATTCCCTCTCACCCTCCTTATTCCCTTCTCCATTCCCACTCACCCTCCTTATTCCTCTCCATTCCTCTCACCCTCCTTATTCCCTTCTCCATTGCCACTCACCCTCCTTATTCCTTTCTCCATCCCTTCCATCCTTTCCCATTTCCCTCTCCTCTTTCCATCTCCCTTCCATTTTACCCCATCCCTTCTCCCCAACCCCTTCCTCACCCCTCCTCCATTCCCCACCCCATTCCCACTCCATCCCCCCAGGAAAAAACAGTACCCTTATCCTTAAAATTATGAACTCTCACCCAGAAATCTCAAGGAAAACAAAACAACATTCCTGCCTCACTTTTCCTATTTTTTTTGTGTCCTTGCGTTCGTTTTTTTTTTTGTTTTATGTTAGTGGTTGTTGGTGTGTTTATGTACGTGTGTGTTTGTGTGTTTGTGTTGGTCGCGGGTGTTTTGGGCTGGACTGGGAGCCATTATGTCGAGTTTTACGGCTGCTCTTATGATTGTCTTGCATGGAATCTGGCTGGCACTGTGTTTCTCTCTCTCTCTCTCTCTCTCTCTCTCTCTCTCTCTCTCTCTCTCTCTCTCTCTCTCTCTCTCTCTCTCTCTCTCTCTCTCACTCACTCACTTTCTCTATCTCTTTTTTCTGTCTGTCTTCCTTTTTTTCTTTCTCTTTCTTTCTGACATCTTTCTTTCTGTTTGTCTCCTACCCCTTTCTCTCTCTCTCTCTCTCTCTCTCTCTCTTACACCACCAACCTCCACCACGGCCATATCATGATAACATTCCTACATTCCTAAACATATTTTCCTATTCTGTTTTGTAGATATTCCTATATGTTTTTTATGTAGATATTTACTATGTTACTATATAGATATTATGCTATGTTGCCACGTGGTAATCCTGGTGATTTGCTATACTACAGTACCTATACTTTTCCTACAATGCTATACTGTTACCTTGCTATACTGTTGTTAACCTCAGTTCCATGACTCCTTCCTATAAACTCAGGGACCATAAGTTACATCACGTTTGCGATAACAACATTTGCGTCACATTTCTTGTCATCTTCCGTCACGTAACGCTGCCGTAACACGCTATACACGTGGCGTAAACTAGCGCCTAGTGTCGTTATAAGCCTCTATCAGCGTCACGCTACCTCATGTAATTAAAAGTCAACCAGGTGTTACGATCAGAGTTATGTCAGTGTGTCGCTGTATTTAGTAACGGTGGTTATTTTGTTATTAATATTATTGCTATGTATTGATTTTTCTCTCTTTATCTCTCTCTTTCTTTCTTTTTTCTTTTCCTTTTTCTTTCCTTTTCTCTCTCTCTCTCTCTCTCATCACCATTATCACACGTCTTGATACTTCCCTTTCAACGCAGTAAACATTCCTCTGCTCCACCTTAACATCACCGTCTAACACACGTACAGTCATCCGCTTCGGGCCATCAACACAGAGGTATGGTAATGTGACACGCTAACACTAACTGGTCCACAAGGGTACCGTAGTAGACCCACCCCTCTCTGTCTACCCTCTCTGACATCTCTCCACCCACTCCGATGTCGTTCTTCTCACTTCGATATCGCTCAGCCCACTCAGACATTGCTCAATCCACTCCAACATCACTCCACCCACTCGGAAATCAATCTGCCCATTACGATAATCATATACCCACTTGCAAGAGGTATATCGACTTAATAACTATTGTCATTGGCTGGTGATACAGTGGGCGGAGCAAAGATGTACAGCATGTTAACTACAGTGGGCGGGACTTTGGTTAACCCTACGCCACATATTGTGTACACTACGACAAAAACTATGGCTGAGTTATTTAGTTCTCCCTTAGGACCCGTTAAGCCACCATATACAGGCTCTGGTCACACGCTTGAGCTACCTACCCACAAAAGACACGTTAGGAGTGAATAAAACCAACACACATAGGCGATATGTTACGTGTGGATGTTGTATAAAACCTCTCTCTCTCTCTCTCTCTCTCTTTCTCTCTCTCTCTCTTTCTCTGTCTCTCTTTTAATCAAATTTCCGGGGATTTATACGCCTCCAAAACTGAAACTTCCCAATTTTGCTTCTATCTATCTGTCTATCTATCTGTCTGTCTGTCTGTTTGTCTGTATGTCTGTCTGTCGGCCTGTCTGTCTATCTGTCCGTCCGTCCGTCCGTTCATCCATCCATCCATCCACCCATACGTCCGTCCGTCCATCTAACTGTCTGTCTGTCTGTCCGTCCGTCCGTCCGTTCATCCATCCAGCCATCCATCCATCCATCCACCCATACGTCCGTCCGTCCATCTAACTGTCTGTCTGTCCGTCCGTCCGTCCATCTAACTGTCTGTCTGTCCGTCCGTCCGTTCATCCATCCATCCATCCAGCCATCCATCCATCCATCCACCCATACGTCCGTCCGTCCATCTAACTGTCTGTCTGTCCGTCCGTCCGTTCATCCATCCATCCATCCAGCCATCCATCCATCCATCCACCCATACGTCCGTCCGTCCATCTAACTGTCTGTCTGTCTATCTGTCTGTCTTATCACCTTGAAGTTCGTATTATCAAGAGTGTGTTTCCTCTCTCAACAGTATCTCATTTTCCCTCATTATTTCTCACATCGTTTTAAAAATTGAGAGATATTTTCTTTCTCTCACTCATTTTCTTTTGCTAGAGTGAAAAAGAACTGTTCTGCTCTGTCATATGCCACCTGTCATATGGTCTTGAACTGTCATATGCCACCTGTGATATGGTCTTGAACTGTCATATGCCACCTGTCATATGGTCTTGAACTGTCATATGCCACCTCTCTTATGGTCTTGAACTGTCATATGCCACCTGTCATATGATCTTGAACTGTCATATGCCACCTGTCATATGATCTTGAACTGTCATATGCCACCTGTCATATGGTCTTGAACTGTCATATGCCACCTCTCTTATGATCTTGAACTGTCATATGCCATCTCTCTTATGGTCTTGAACTGTCATATGCCAACGTGACACATTTCTTCATCTCTATTATTCTGTCCTGTCATAATACTGCCATATGTCTGCGTTTTTTGTTTATGCTCTGTCATATGCCAACGTGACACATTTCTTCATCTCTATTATTCTGTCCTGTCATAATACTGCCATATGTCTGCGTTTTTGGTTTATGCTCTGTCATATGCCAACGTGACACATTTCTTCATCTCTATTATTCTGTCCTGTCATAATACTGCCATATGTCTACGTTTTTGGTTTATGCTCTGTCATATGCCAACGTGACACATTTCTTCATCTCTATTATTCTGTCCTGTCATAATACTGTCATATGCCAACGTGACAGATTTATTATATAACGCTAAGGTCTTTGGTACACATCTACACAGTCTTTAGTTTCTAGGTATTAAATAATGTTTGTTTGTTGTCGACCCGAGGGCAGAAATGTTATAGAACCATCTGATCATAATATTAGCTATCAAGGGTCAGTTGGTCGTGGATTAAGCTGATCATGGGGTCAGTTGGTCGTGGATTAAGCTGATCATGGGGTCAGGTGGTCGTGGATTAAGCTGATCATGGGGTCAGGTGGTCGTGGCTTAAGCTTATCATGGGGTCGAATTGGTCGTATTAAGCTTATCATGGGGTCAGATTGTCGTGGATTAAGCTGATTGTGGAGTCAGGTGGTCGTGGATTAAATGATTATGGGGGTCAGGTGGTCGTGGATTACGCTGATTATGGGGTCAGGTGGTCGTGGATTAAACTGATCATGGGGTAAGCTGGTCGTGGACTAAGCGATCATAGGGTCAACTGCTTATAGTTAAGCTGATTATGGGGTCAGTTGGTCGTGGATTAAGCTGATCATGGGGTCATGTGGTCATTAGTTAAGCTGATTATGGGGTCAGCTGCTTGTGGATTAAGCTGATTATGGGGTCAGCTGCTTGTAGGATCAGCTGATTAGCATAGGGTAAGGTGGTCGTGGATTAAGCTGATTATGGGGTCAGCTGCTTGTGGATTAAGCTGATTATGGGGTCAGCTGCTTGTGGATTAAGCTGATTATAGGGTAAGGTGGTCGTGGATTAAGCTGATTATGGGGTCAGCTGCTTGTGAATTAAGCTGATTATAGGGTCAGTTGGTCGTTGATTAAGCTGATTATGGGGTCAGCTGATTACAGGGTCAGCTGATTAGGATGAAAGCTGATAATGGAGTCAGCTGTTCAACGTGTCGGCTGATCACAGAGAATGTTTAAAGGGAATCAGCCCACTGTTTAATCCAATTACCGGCCATTTTTTTTATCCTGTTTACGGTCTGTTAATAACTGCAGTGCATCAGGCTTCTCTGTGAACCATTTATTGTATAGTGTGTCTGTGTACCAGTTATTATATAGTGTGTCTGTGTACCAGTTATTATATAGTGTGTCTGTGTACCAGTTATTATATAGTGCGTCTGTGAACCACTTATTATATAGTGTGTCTGTGTACCAGTTAATATATAGTGTCTGTGCACCAGTTATTATATAGTGTGTCTGTGTACCAGTTAATATATAGTGTCTGTGCACCAGTTATTATATAGTGTGTCTGTGTACCAGTTAATATATAGAGTGTCGGTGTACCAGTTATTATATAGTGTGTCTGTGTACCAGTTATTATATAGTGTGTCTGTTAACCAGTTACCTATTATTAAACCAATTAAATCAGTCAATCAGTCATTCATGAACTTCATACTAACTACCGAATGAATGACCTCTAACTACTTTCACTACTTACAACTTTCTCTTCTCTCAAAGTCACGTAAAAAAGTATTAAAAAAAAAACATTCCCATCTTCATTCTCTTTATAAACTAGTAATAAAGTTTTATAAAAAAAAATATTTGTTAGGCCTATCGGAACTATGTCGACAAGTTTCATTTAAAATCCGATATCTTGAAGTATTTTTTTCCCTCTCTCTCTTACAACTCCATGCTGGGTAGGTAAGTTAAGTTATAGGTTGATCATGAACTGTCTGTCTGTCTGTTTCTCTGTCTGTCTGTCTGTGTGTCTCTCTCTCTGTCTGTCTGTCTCTCTGTCTGTCTGTCTGTGTGTCTCTCTGTCTGTCTTTCCCTCACAATCTGTCTGTCTGTCCCTCCCTCTCTATGTATCTATCTGTCTGTCGGTCTGTCTGTCTGTCTGTCTGCCTGTCTATTTATCCATATGTCTGTCTGTCTGTCCATCCCTCTCTATGTATCTATCTATCTATCTATCTATCTATCTATCTGTCTGTCTGTCTGTCTGTTCCCCCCCCCCTCTCTCCCTCTCTTTTTCCCCTCTACCCCCTCTCTCCTCCTCTACCCCTCTCCTCTGCCCCCTCTCTCCCCCTTTTATTTCTGTTATGGATTACAGTAAAGCTCAGTTATAAATTACATGGTGTGGCTGAACTAGTTGTAAGTGCCTTTTGCTGTACTCCGTCACTGTATCCCAGATGAAGAGAGGCAAACTAGGATTATGAAAACAAAATTGGTTGTTTGTTATTGTTGTTGTTGTGATTTTTACTGTATGGATATTTTATTTGTTTATTTGTTGGTGATTTTGATTGTAGTTGGAATTTTTTGTTTGTTTGAGTTAGGTTGGTGATTTTTTTTTTATTTATTTTTTTTTTTTTCTTCATGTTTTTGTTTTTTTCATGTTCTTGTTCTTTTTGTTCTTATTCTTCTTGTTCTTGTTCTTTTTTCTTTTTCATGTTCTTGTTCTTCTTGTTTTTGTTCTTGTTCTTCTTGTTCTTATTCTTCTTGTTCTTGTTCCTGTTCTCTTTTTTTATTTTTCATGTTCTTGTTCTTGTTCTTTTTCATGTTCTTGTTCTTGTTCTTTTTCATGTTCTTGTTCTTGTTCTTTTTTTCTTTTTCATGTTCATGTTCTTGTTCTTATTTTCATTTTTATACACTTATTTTATTTTCCTTGTTGTTTTTTTGTTACCGATAGATAAATAAATAGATGAAATATTAGGTAGGGATAAAATATAGGAGACAGACAGACAGACAGACAGACAGATATACAGAAAGACAGAGGAAGAGAGAGAGAGAGAGAGAGAGAGAGAGAGAGAGAGAGAGAGAGAGAGAGAGAGAGAGAGAGAGAGAGAGACCATGGTGGGGTAGGACAGGGATTAGCCATAATGAATATTTACCTGACAGTGACCCATACATCTCACAGAGTTTAAGACCCTGATATAAGGTGTGCAATGAGGAGGTGTACCAGACGAGAAGGTTGATAAAGATTACTCTCTCTCTTTCTCCTTCTCTCTCTTTCTCTCTCGCTTTATCTGCCTGTCTCTCTGTCTCTCTGTCTGTATCTATCTGTCTGTCTCTCTGTCTGTCTCTCTGTCTTTCTCTGCATGATAACAATGGTCAAGGTTCACTGTAAAATACTACAATAAACGAAAAAAAAAAAATTAAATTGTACCCAGCTGTTCTTTCCACTACCAACCCCCCTAGTCCGGATATTATCATGGCTCACGCTTTCCATTCCGCCGTATGAAAAGTGCATAATGAACAACTGGGTCGTCTATTATCCGGTTTTTAGCTTACGATAATAGCCTGTTCTGTGTTGTTGTTGTTCTTTTTTGTTTTTGTGTGTTTGTTTGTTTGTTAGAGGGGTAGACAGAAATGTATTTACTGACACGTTTATTAGTCATTTATTTATTTGTTATTTGTTGGTGGTAATAAATGGAGGTGATATTTTATTTTTGTCTTTCTGTGTCTCTTGCTCTTTAATTGTCTATCTATCTATCTATCTATCTATCTATCTATCTATCTATTTATCTATCTATCTATCTAGCCTCAATTACCCACTGCTTTAGGTTAGGTAGAGAGGGAAATCTTCTAGTCAGTTTCTATACTTAACATCCCCACAAGATACATAGAATAATCAAGTATAATATGTATATAATGTATGATTAAACTCGAGTGTATGTTTATGTATTACGTCACTACATCCGAGAGTCACAGCTGAGCAATGATGGTAGGTTAGGTTAGGTTAGGTTAGGTTAGCCAGAGGTGAGGAGCGGGTGACGTCCAGATAGCGTGAGTTATGTGACAGTGTAGGTAGTGGGAACACGATACAGCTACCCTCTCTCCTCCTCCTGACCCGACGCTCTCCTTATCTGACAGCTTCGTGAGAGGAAGGACTAGGAGGAGGGGGAAGGAGGAAGGAGGGTAGGTAGAAGGATGGAGGAGTGAGTATTGAGGGGAGGAGCTAAGGAGATGCAGGAGGAGGAGGAGGAGGAGGAAGAGGGGGAGTAGGAGGAGGGGGAGGAGGAGGGAGTGAGCTTCGATGAGAGGGACAAAGGAGAAGGAGGAAGAAGGAAAGAGGGAGTGCGTGTCAAGAGATGTGAGGAAGAAGAAAGAGGGGGAGAGGGAAGGAGGGATTAAGTGTCAAGGGGAGGGACGAAGGAGAAGGAGGAAGAGGAGGGGTTGGTGGGAGAGGACAGGTAAAATTACAGGTATGATTATTTGTCATTATTATGTCCAGGTTGTGGGCTAGTGACGTAATTGTGTTGGGGTCTCTCTCTCTCTCTCTCTCTCTCTCTCTCTCTCTCTCTCTCTCTCTCTAACCAAAGCATTACTTCTTAACCAATAATAGCAATTCAGAATAGATATTAATGATCAAAACACACACACACACACTACTACTACTTTGCTGTCACTCGGAATCGAGTATATGGAGGGCTCCATATACTGTGGGAGGGGCCGGTGGCAGCGTCTGTCTGACGTTGGCGCTTGTCTGCCTCTGTTTGCAGTCGGGCTAACTCGAAAGTATTGACACCTTCTCGTGTGGTGCTCCTCCAAGCGTTATGATGTGGAGTAATCGATTCCCAGGTGAGGTGGTCGATTTGGCACTTTTTCAGGTTTGCCTTAAGACTATCCTTATACATTTTCAATTGCCCACCGGCGTTACGTTTACTATTCGTGAGGTGACTGTAAAGTAGCTGCTTTGGCAATCTACTGTCGTCCATGCGGGTAAAATAGCCTGTCTAGTGTAGTTGTTCATGGATAATGGTAGCCTCGATGCTCGTGCAGTTGGTACCAGCAAGAATACTGGCATTTATTCTCTTGTCTTCACAGCGAACTCGGAGGATGGAACATTGATTACGTTGGTGAAAGTTTTCAAGTGCCTTGAGGTGCCTCCTGTATGTGAACCATGTCTCACTGCCATATAGTAGGGTAGGCAGGACCACTGCTCGATATACGTGCAGCTTTGTGGATAATTTCAGCTCCCTACAGATGAAGACAGGATTTCGGAGTCCGCCCAAGGCTTGAGATGCACATCTGATCCGATGCTGAATCTCTTCATCGATGTCTGTGGTGGTGGACAGGTGGGAGTCGAGATACCGGGAGTGGGCAACATGAGAGAGGGTAGTACCGTTAAGCTGAATGGATGGTGGAGGTGTGTCTCAACCAGGGGCAGGTTGAAAGAGAATCTGATTCTTACGTACATTCACCTCAAGGCCGAATTGTAAATTCGCGTTTGTGTAGGTGTTCAGGATATCCTGTAAGTCGTGTTCAGTGTGAGCAACAAGGGTGAGGTCGTTTGCATACTAAAGTTCAGTAATGGATGCTGTCGACCCCTTTGTTCTTGCCTGGAGTCGTCTTATGTTGAAAAGACCCCCCTTCACCCAGTACTCGATGTCCACCCCGCTGGCTAAATTGGCACTGGCACGAGTATGGAAGGCAGCCAAGAAGACGGAAAAGAGAGTTATTGCCAGTACACACCCTTGTTTAGCCCCTGTTTGGATGGGGAAGAACTCTGACTGCCTTTCATGCCATCGTGGAGCTGCCTCACAATGGCAATGAATTTTGGTGGGCAAGCCAAAACGACTGAGAGTCCACCAGAGGGCTTAAAGGTTGACCGAGACTAAGGTCCTGGTTAGGTCGACGAAACCCATGTACAGGTCACGACGCTGTTCTCTGCACTCTTCCAGTATCTGGCAGGCAGCAAAGATCATATCAGTGGTGCCAAGTGATGGTCTTAGGCCACATTGAGATTCTGGGAGGAAGTTTTCCGCCCCAGGAACAAGTCTATTTAGGAGGACTCGGGCGATAATCTTGCCAGCTACGGAGAGCAGCGAGATCCCACGGCAGTTGCCACAGGCTAACCGGTCTCCCTTGTTCTTATAAATATTGACAATGGAGGCGTCTTGAAGAGCTTGGGGGATTTCCTCCTTTTCCCATATATTCTCCAGGAGAGAGTGGAGACAGCTGGTAAACAGAGGTCCTCCTGCTTTATACACCTCGGCTGGGATTTCATCAGGCCTTGAGGTTTTGTTATTTTTCATGTATTTGATGGCAGGTAGCTGGGGTGGATCAGCACTGGTTCCTGAGGGACCTGCTGGGTAGTCCGGACATCCACATCGGTGTTTCGGTTGAGCAATGAAGTGTGGTGCTCTTTCCAGCGCTGAAGGAAGCCTTTGTCGTCTTTAATTAGGTGGTTACCGTCAGGTGAGCGGAGAGGGGCTGCGCCACGAGTGGCTGGCCCATAAAATGTTTTAGTGGAAATGAAAAATTGGCGCATCTTGTGCTTATCTGCAAGATTAGTGCTTCATATACTTTAATTTTAAGCAAGTCGTTCTTTAGATTGCGATACATACTGTATATTGTTTCTCACTTTTGATCTTTTTTTCATTTTTATATTTCTTTATTATCATCATCATCATCATCATCATCATAATTATTATTTTTATTATTATTATTATTATTATTACATTTTCGCCCCCCAGGCCCAGATGTGGGTCAGTGACTTGTGCCCGGGTGGGCTAATCCCCAAAAAAAAGAAAATTGCTGAGGAGGAGTAGGCCGTTGGGATTACACTTGCCTAGTCCATTTCTCCCTATGGGTCCCGGCCAAATGTCAACATCTCTGCCAACTCTGGCATTGAAGTCGCCAAGGCGCACAACCTTGTCTTCTCTGGGGATAGAGGCTAGCACTCTGTCGAAGTCGGCGTTAAAGGCCTCCTTGATGTCATCCTTTGCATCCAGTGTTGGGGCGTATGCACTGATGAGGAGGGCATGACGTGAGTGATTCAGTGGGACTCGAGGCGTCATGAGACTCTCGTTGATCTCAATAGGCATATGCATTAGCCTATGTAGGCTGAGTTGGTGGATGTCAAAGCCAACTCCTTAAATGCGGTTTCTCTCCACAGCAGGTTTACCCTTCCAGAAGAAGGTGTAGCCAGACCCCTGTTCTGTGAGTTGGCCCTCAACTAGGAGCCGGAACTCACCGGTGGCTTCTATGTCGATATTTTACCTAGCCAGCTCTTTTTGCCACAAGGGCAGTTCTTTTTTCAGGACGAGCATTTGTGTCAGTATCCAGAAGGGTCCTGATATTCCATGCAACGACCATTAGAGGTAGTATGGTTTATTTTTGTTTGGATTTGTGATTTTGATTGTGTTTTCGACTGCATAAGGATGACCTTACTTGGTGCAGTTGCCCAGTCAGGTTGGGTTTTTAGGCAGGGTATGGTTAGGGCACCTTTTCTAGCCCCCTCCCCGTGTGGGGTGAGCAGAGTGGCTCCTAGGAAGGGCTGCTCAGTCGCAACGACAGGACCGGATTGCACTGCTGCCTAGATCCCAGTGCATAAACGACCATCTTATCTGTGCCGCCCGTGTGCAGAGTTGTGACTAGAGACTCCCGGTATTCATCTCTGCCTGTCCCCGTCGCCACTCGTCTGTCGCCATAGGTTTTTTGGGGGGAATAAAGGGTTTGATGATGATGAAAGGTATGATGAGCTGGGTGATGACTGCGCATGAGTTGATTTATGTGGTGAGGCAGGAGCGCAGGTTGAAACCACACATCTTGGTTCTCCCTTTTCCTGATCCAGTGGTGCAAGTGTTGCAATGAATGGGGAGAGGGAGAGTTGCAATGGACTGCCGATAGCCCAGTTTGTAGGGTTTTGCCTCAGCAGCCTGTCCATCAAGCATTGCCTTCGTCCGCCGGTGTAGTCGTTGGGTTTCCATGGTGGTCACCTTTTCCGCCTACACCACCGTTGGGGTCTTGTTGGAGCTTTGTAAACATGTTTGCCTGATGCTGGGCTCCACCGCAGATTTTTCATTCGGGGTTTACTCCCTGCCAAGGTTAATCCGCAAGGCAGCGGGGCGGTGGTTGGTAGGCGCCAGGACGTGTCCACATGCCAGTGAGCCTATGTGCTGTCCCTCTGGGGCCCACTGCTACTCCGAGATCCCCTGCTGGTCTAGCCTGGGCTCACGAGGCACCCAGTTATCGAGTGTTGCCACGAGGAGGCACAGCAGGAGTCTTGATGGTGAGGATGGTGAGCAGGCTGTGTACTGGCAGGGGAAGACTTCAGCAAGTTGCTTCCTAGTTCGCCACGAGGGCTAGCCAGCGACTGCAGCTGAAAGCGAGAGGGAGCAAGCAGTATTCGTACCTTAACACGAACATAATGCTGCCACACTAGAAACATTTCACCACCCTGTGTGTGGACACACACACACACACACACACACACACACACTCAGCTTCGTAATGAGTGAATTTATTTAATGGCTTCTGGTTAGGTTAGGTTAGGTTAGATTAGGTTAGGTTAGGATCTGCCACTTACCTTACCCTCCATATGTCACCTTTTACCACTTACAACACTTTTATCATCTACCTCTGACCACTTACTACCACTTGCCTTACCCTCCAAACAACACTTACTACCACTTATCTTACTCTCTGGCCACTTACTACCACTTACCTCACCCTTTGCCCCCTGACACGTGAACGAGGATGTTGTCAGTAATCACCGTGTATTAGGTCAACTCCCCACCTTGTTGACCCCTCGGTAACAGGGTCGTTAAGCCACACACAAATCCCAGTTAGTTAGTCTGTGGGAACGGCCAATTGGACCAGGTGGGAATCGAACCATGGTCCTCGTTTAATAGGAGTCGAAAGTTTAGCAGTCTCGTTTCATTGATTCAAATAGCCAAATGGTACTCGCTCACTGGCATCGAACCCTGGTACTCACTACAGAAAGTCGAGTACACTACACTACCTCTGTTGACTCAAATGATACCCGTTAAGGAAGTACCTCATGGCGGGGGAGGTTGGGGGGGGGTATTCGAACCTGAGTCCTTGTTATTGGGAGTCACGGGCTTACACCATAAGACCAACTGAGCTTCACAGTAATCGGTTTTATGTGAGTATGTCCCTGGAGGAGGTATTGAACCCGTGTCTTCGTTAACATGACATCAGCACCGTGACCACTGAACCACCGGTACCTATTCTAACACTTCACTGCTCAATTGTTGGAAAGGTTCGAATGGGGGATCGAAGCCGTGGCCCCAGTAACGAGAGGCGAGCACTAATACCAACGTGCCCTCTCGTTAAGACAGTTAGCGAGGTGTAAGAGCCGGACAGTATGGCTGTATAGGAGGAGAGAGCCGGGGGGAGACAGTGCCACACTATAACACTATGTAAGGGAAGTGTCGGGGTGAAAGAAGTACCAAAGAAAAATTATTTTAGATTGAGGAAAGTGTCCAAATATACGTAGAAGTTTATAAGGGAAGTATCTGGATGAAGGGAGTGCCAAAGAAAAGTGTCGACGATTGAAGAAAGTGCCCAAATATACGTAGACGTATATAAGGGAAGTGTCTGGGTGAAAAAAGTACCCCCAAGGGTGTCGGGAATTAAAGAAAGTGCCTTGACACACTTAACAAATGAAGTCCTGGTGAGGAAAGTGTCAAGCAGGATCTGAAACACGTACGGAATGTGGTGGAGAGGAGAAAGTACCCAAATATTAGCCTAAAACAGTATATCAGGAAAGTGTCGGAAGTGCCAAGCATGGGCAAGAGCTGTCAGGAGAATTAGGACAATTATTAGCGCGCAGGATGATCTACGACACGCTCTCTAAGGCCTCGTCCATCCTGGGGAAACGACGGCACAGGCTGGCTCTTACGGGGTGCCTAACACGTCCTGTAGTTAAGTGAGAGAGATAGGGAGATAGGGAGAGAGTGAGAGAGGTAGAGATTGAGAGATAGTGAGAGATAGTGAGAGAGGGGGATTGTGAGAGGGATAGTGAGAAGTATAGTGAGATAGGGAGAGAGTGAGAGATATATAGAGAGAATGAGACAATGAGGTAAATAATGAGAGAAAGAGAGAGTGAGAGAGATAGCGAGGAAGATGGTGAGATGGATAGTGAGAGAGGGATAAGATACATCGAGAGAGAGAGAGAGAGAGAGAGAGAGAGAGAGAGAGAGAGATAATGTCACTTTTACTTGGTAACCGTATAGTCCCTCCTTCCTCCTTCTCTCCCTCCCTCCTTCCCTCCTTCCCTTGTCTCCTTCCACCAGGGTCGTTTGCTGTGGAATGTGTGTAGACGTATAGGGGTCTGGTCTCTCTCTCTCTCTCTCTCTCTCTCTCTCTCTCTCTCTCTCTCTCGTCTATCACTTAATCCATCAAGATCAAAGTCCCACTACTTATCCAGTCCAGCACCATCACCCTTCAAGTCCTGAATCTGATCCCTCAAGTCCAAAGTTCAACTACTTCCCCTGGCCAGTACATCACCCCTCAAGTCCAAAGTTCAACTACTTCTCCAGGCCAGCACCATCACCCCTCAAGTCCAAAGTCCTATTATCTCTTATGGCCAACGTCCCTCCAATCTCCTCCAAGCTGTATTACATTCCTAAGTCCGAAGTCCTCTCACATCAAGAGGAGGGACCGCCATCTTGGGGATAGGGCTATGTATCAGTGTACAGAGGAGGACTTAGTGTGTGGTGGCGACCGGGAGAGAGAGAGAGAGAGAAGGGGGGGGTGGTGAGAGGGTGATGAGAATATATAGAGAAAGAAAGATTGAAGAAGAAGAGTAAGAATGAGTTAAAACTGGAGAGGATGGAGATAGTGTTAGAGAGAGAGAGATGGAGACACAGAGAGGTGATAGATGAAAGACAGAGAAAACGAGAAAGATGGAGTAAGGGAGAGTGGAAGAGAGTGAGTGAGGGTGATAGAGAGAGGTGAGGAGTGAGAGAGAAAGCAACATGGAGACGAGATAGTGAGAGAGTGAAAATAACAGTTGATTGAAATAATTTGTTTACTCCCCATAATAACTTTAATAAAACTTTTCTTTACTTAATGCTCTAATATATTTCATCGAATTTTACTATGTTTTATGTCTTTTGAAGTGAAGAGCTGTGTCCATCTGTGCCATGTCTTTGTCCATAACAGTTGCGAACCAAATTGTAAACAACCAACACGTCCCTGAGCTCCCGGGTGAGTTGGTTACCATCCTACCTGCCACAGCCTGGTGAGCTCTGCAACACCTCGCTCCACCTCGCTGATGAAAAGCTTCTGTAATATGCTGCCTTTTTTTTATCCTGTGTAAGCCGTTGTAAATGGTGTATTCCGTTTAATTAAAATGAAGGTATTAATCATTATCGGCTTTAAACTGCTTAAGTTTTACAATAACGAAATTGTAAATTAATATGTAAACATGATTCCAGTATCATCAGTACCATCGTAAATTAGTGAGGTAATTCTGGCGTAATAACTTCATGTTCTGAATCATATTTGTTGGATTGTAAGAGCTTATATCTAATGCCTGGTGTGGCTCCCTGAAAACCAAAGTATTTATATTTGAGAGACTGAATTTGTTGTGGGCGACAATATACAGTGCAGTATATATATTTAACAAAAATATAAAATAAATAATAGTGGCGTTCATCCTGGAAAAGATTATCCCCTTTTTGTAAGACTTTCACAATATTATTTTTACTGTCAGGTGCCCCAGAGTCAGGTAGAACCAATTGTGTATAGAAAAAACTTTCTCTTGCCGTGTCGGATCTCAAGAGCAGTGTAACTTTTATCTTGTCTGCGACACAACTTAGTGATAATGTTTACCTTAGTGACGTAAGTATAAACGTCTGTATCACGAAAACCTCAGAAACAAAAGAAGATCAGTATACTGTACATTAATAAGCTTCCTTCTATGCTTATGAAATTTACTGGCAGAATCACATAGAGAGTAGAAAAGAAACATCAAGGTAGTGTGGTCTCTCTCTCTGCACCGATAACCTTTTGTTACACGAAAGTTGCAAAACAAAATAATACCAAGTGAAAATAAACAACTATTCCTCAACTTCTACAACCTTTATAATTACAAAACACTCAAACAAAACAAGATAAAGTATTAACAAACAAACTTTCTGTCTCTCTCCCTCCAAATATAAATAAAACAAGCGTAAATAAACAACTAAACATTAACTTTCATAACTTTCACCAACAAAACACTCAAACAAAACAAAATCAATTATTAATAACCAAATTTTCTCTTTCTCTTTCCTTCCGCGCCTAAGAAAGACAACATCGAAACAAATGAGCATCAAAGAACCTAAACAAGTGTCCCCTGACCTTGTCCTCTATAATCTCCTGTGTGCTCTATCCCCTTCCCTTATTCTCTATCCCCTTTCCCTATCCTCTATAATCTCCCGTGTACTCTATCACCTTATCCTCTATAATCTCCCGTGTACTCTACCACCTTATCCTCTATAATCTCCCGTGTACTCTATCACCTTATCCTCTATAATCTCCCGTGTACTCTATCACATTATCCTCTATAATCTCCCGTGTACTCTATCACCTTATCCTCTATAATCTCCCGTGTACTCTATCACCTTATCCTCTATAATCTCCCGTGTACTCTATCACCTTATCCTCTATATCCTCTATAATCTCCCGTGTACTCTATCACCTTATCCTCTATAATCTCCCGTGTACTCTATCACCTTATCCTCTATAATCTCCCGTGTACTCTATCACCTTATCCTCTATAATCTCCCGTGTGCTCTATCCCCTACCTTATCCCCTATAATCTCTCGTGTGCTCTACCCCCTTATCCCCTATAATCTCCCGTGTTCTAACTTTCTTTTCCACCGAGAGTAAAATATGATCGCGCAGGCTAAGGTTTTTCTCTAAGTAGAAGATATTAGCTCCAGAAAGACTGTGAAATATGCCTCCGCGTTTTGCATACCTAAACTTATGGGTAATGTTTCCTCTGGGAAGGTTAGGTACTTAGACAACAGGATGAGACTTTATATCATATTTTTCTTTTTAATCCAACTTCTGTCTCTGTTATGTCTTTTTATCTTTCTCTCTCTCTGTCTCTATCTCTCTTTTATCTCTATATCTCTCTGTCTACTGCTTATCAATCTCTACATTTACCCATTCTGTTCAGTCTCTTCTTTTTCTCCTTTCGCCATCTTCCTCTCCTCTCCTCTCCTCTCCTCTCCTCTCCTCTCCTCTCCTCCTTTCTCTCTATTCACAACAAGGTCAACAGTAGTACTTGTAAGGGCGGAACTTACCTGACACGTAGCAAATCCTGACCCGGCAAGACAGTATGAACAATCCACCGATAAAGCTGAAAAAAAGATTGACTGAAAAGACTTGTGAAAGACATATGACTGATAATGTGACCGAGGATTGGCAAAGATCGGGTGATGGTGGCTGATGGTGGTGATGGTGGTTGGTGGTGGTTGATAGTGGTGGTGATGGTGGTGATGATGGTTGGTGGTGGTAGAACGACGTCACTTTCACTTATATCAATCACGGATAAAACAAACAACAAAAAATCAAAAAACAGATAAATGTTATAAACCTCTACTAAAACAGACGACACAGACAGTGATGTAGACTAACAGACAGAAGTAAATCGTAGACAGACAGGAACGTAAACAGACACTAATAACAGACAGAGAGGAGAGGAAGAGTATAGGAATTGGGGAGGAAGGGGGGGGGAGGGGCGAAGGAGGAGGTCAGGTTTACGTATGAGGGTGAAGAGGAGGGTTACTGTGTCATGGTACAGGGACAAGGTGTTTTCTCTCTCTCTTTTTCTCTATCTCTCATTATCTCTCTCTCTCTCTCTCTCTCTCTCTCTCTCTCTCTCTCTCTCTCTCTCTCTCTCTCTCTCTCTCTCTCTCTCTCTCTCTCTCTCTCTCTATCGCTCTTTTTCTCTAACTTTCTCACTCGATCTCTATTTATTTCCCTATCCCTCTCTCTTTTCTTTTTGACTTTCTCATTCTATCTGTCTAATTTTCTTTTTCACACTCTCTCCTTCTGTTTTCACTCTCTCTCTCTCTCTCTCTCTCTCTCTCTCTTTCTCTCTCAGCACAGCACACTTCCTTGAGGCGAAAGACCTTGATCGATCCCAAATAACAAGTTGTCACAGAGACGATAAATTAATCAAGGCTTCTCGCTATGTCAACAACATAAGAACATAAGATTGGAAAAAACTGTAGCGAGCCTATTGGCCCCATTTACACCCAACCCCTTGTGCTCATATGTCCATCCAACCTGTGTTTGAAGCTATCCAGCGTATTCTAGTTAATGATGATGTTTGGTAACTTGTTCCATTCATCCACTACTCTATTTCTAAAGCAATATTTACCAATTTCGCGCCTAAATCGTAATTTGTCTAATTTAAAACCATTGTATCGAGTTCGCTCCTGGTTCAATAGTTTGAGTACTTTTGTTATGTCCCCTTTGTTTAGACCTGACTTCAATTTATACACCTCCATCATATCGCCCCTCACTCTACGTCTCTTGAGGGAGTGCAAATTAAGAAGCTTAAACCTGTCTCTGTACTTAAAGTTCCTAATGCCCGGGATTAGTCTTGCCATTCCCCTCTGAATTATTTCTAGGTATTCTATATCCATTCTGTAATACGATGACCAGAATTGAACTGCGTAGTACATGTGAGGTCTCCCAAGCGCAGGAATTATTTTTTTTTGCTGCACATCTCTGCACTATTATTAACATTATTTCACGTGTTTTTGCCTCCGTACCACACATTTATTTTCAGTACAGATGACCCTGAATCACACCGTATGACCTGACCTCTATTTTTACTCTCTTGGCCAGCCACTACGACCGTCTCCAGGGTGGTACTGGCAGGCCTCACCGCTAGACTGCCGTGCGAGCTGCCCCTCCCCCCTGACAGGCCTACCCTTATCCTATGGTACAGGAACCAAGCCACTAAACCCTTCTACAGGTAGGTCTTAATATCTACAGTAAGTGTTCCTCTTTCTACAGGTATATCTTCTTGTACAGGTAGGTAATCCTTGCTTCTACGGGTAGGTAATCTCTTTTCTATAGGTAGTTTTTCCCTTCTACAGGTAGGACCAATTTTCTACAGGTAGGCTCACTATTTTGCAGGTAAGCTCTCTCCTCTACAGGTAGGCTCTATTTTCTACAGGTAGGCTCTCTCTTCTAAAGGTAGGCTCTCTCTTCTACAGGTAGGCTCTCTCTTCTACAGGTAGGCTCTCTCTTCTACAGGTGGCTCTCTCTTCTACAGGTTGGCTCTCTCTTCTACAGGTAGGCTCTCTCTTCAGGTAGGCTCTCTCTTCTACAGGTTGGCTCTCTCTCCTACAGGTAGGCTCTCTCTTCTACAGGTAGGCTCTCTCTTCTACAGGTAGGCTCTCTCTTCTACAGGTAGGCTCTCTCTTCTACAGGTAGCTTCTCTCTTCTACAGGTAGGCTCTCTCTTCTACAGGTAGCCGCTCTCTTCTACAGGTAGGCTCTCTCTTCTACAGGTAGGCTCTCTTTTCTACATTTCTACAGGTATGCCAAGATAATATTATGTTGAAGGTGACTTGACTGTGGATAGGTGCATGTGGATATAGAACATATATGTGTGGATAGATTTGGGTTACTAGTAATGCATGTGGGTAGATGGATGAATGTGGATACAGCGTGTGAATGCATTAGTGTAGATACAGTGTCTGGGTGGGTACATGCTTATGGATAAAGCCTGTAGGTGGATAGGGGTGTGAATACATTGCAGAGGTGGATAGATACGGATACAGCATTAAGATAGACGGATAAATGCGGATATAGCGTTTTGATGGACATTAGCAGACTCAATCGTTATATAGAAATATTGTGTGTGTGAGTGAGACAGAGAGAGAGAGAGAGAGAGAGAGAGAGAGAGAGAGAGAGAGAGAGAGAGAGAGAGAGAGAGATGAACAAGCAAATGATGTGAGAAGAGAAGGCTACAGTACCCAGTCTTGGTAGAGAAGTAAGACTATTATCAAGTATAATTAAGTACACAAAGGTAATATATAGTGTATTAATGCAGTCATGAGAGTTACCATTAATTACCACCAGAAGTCAAGAGATCTCATATAATTTCATGGTGTGGTCAACCGCTTGTCATTAAATCTTACCAAAGGTCATCTGAGGTCGACCACATGCCATTAGATTATACAAAAGGTCACGGTTCCGTTATGTATCATCAATATTTTTAGAGGTCAACTAAGGTCACTGATTGTTACAAATATGTATATATCAGAAAGGTTAAAAGAGGTTAATATTTTTTTTTTTTTTTTTTACAGTTTCGACGCCAGGAATTCGACGACTGGACGCCACAAGTACTATGACGATTCACCGCTGGGTCAGAGGTCAAAGTTTAAGCTGGAGACCTTTCAACACAACTTCCAGGTGAGATGGTGTTAATAAGCTGTTTGTTACCTGTGATTAACCCCTGTATCTCTCTCTATTTGCTCTCTATCTCTATCTATTTCTCTCTCTCTATCACTATCTCTCTCTCTTTCTCTCTTTCTCTTTTTCTCTCTATCTCTTTATCTCTCTCTCTCTCTTTCTATCTCTCTATCTCTATCTCCATTTTCTCTCTCTCTCTCTCTTTCTATCTCTCTATCTCTATCTCCATTTTCTCTCTCTCTCTCACTTTATCTCTCTCTCTCTCTGTTCCTGCACAGCTTCAAGATGAGGGTGTTTATCAAGGCCAGAATATACCGTGTTATTTCCACCGTGTTTCTGCTGTTGACGTTAAAAGATTATTTATTTAATTATATAAAGTTTTGTGATGGATTATCTTTCTCTGTTTCTCTATCTCCGTCTTTCTCTGTCATTTTATCTGTCTATTTATCTGTCTATATTTCTGTCCTTGTCAAAACGTCTGTCTTTAAGTCTGTCTATCAGTTTGCATCTCTTTTATCTATCAGTCTACCTATCTATCGATTTATCTACCTATTTACCTTACCGTCTATCAATTGTTTACTTCTCTCTCTCTCTCTCTCTCTCTCTCTCTCTCTATCACACACAAACATAAACAAACACACGTACAAACAATATTTTAGAGACAACCTCAGTATTACAAACAATATCCCGTGGCTAACAGTTTGTTTGTCTTAGGGGTTTGTTTATTTCCTAATGTCATTATTATTTTTACCACAGAAGGAAACAACATGTAGTGTAAACAGCCTCAACACACAGCTGCAAACAAGATATTGTACTCAAGGGGTTATGGTATCATACTCAACGGGTTAAATCATTGTACTCAAGGGGTTATGTCATCGTACTTAAGGGGTTAATTCATCATAGTCAAGGGGTAAAATCATCGTACTCAAGGTGCTAAATCATCATTTTTGAGGGGTTAAATCATCGTACTCAAGGGGTTAAATCATCGTACTCGAGGTGTTAAATTATCATAGTCAAGGGGTTAAATCATCGTAATCAAAGGGTTAAATAATGGTACTCAAGGTGTTAAATTATCATACTCAAGGGGTTAAATCTTCGTACTCAATGGGTTAAATCATCGTACTCAAGGGGTTAAATCATCGTACTCAGAGGGTTAAATAATCGTACTCAAGGTGTTAAATCATTGTACACAATGGGTTAAATTATCGCACTCAAGGGGTTAAATTATCGTACTCAATGGGTTAAATCATCGTACTCAAGGGGTTAAATTATCGAACTCAAGGGGTTAAATTAAATTATCGATCTCAAGCGGCTAAATTATCGTACTCAAGGGGTTAAATCATCGTACTCAAGGGGTTAAATCATCGTACTCAATGGGTTAAATTATCGTACTCAAGGGGTTAAATCATCGTAATTGGGGTTAAATTATCGTACCTATGGGGTTAAATCATCGTACTCAAGGGGTTACTTAGGAAAAATAAATCCTGAATAAAAATACGCAAATTCAACCACTGATAATCGCCTGAGTTCACTTGATCACCCTAAGTAAAAGAATGATATAAAAAAAAAAACCAGGACTTATAATACTTAAAAAATTTATGAATAGGAAATAAATAAATAAAACGACTGAGATATTTGATAATTTAGGGAAATATTTAGGAGACGCTAAAGTTATAAATGGGAGAACGAGGTGGAAATAAGGAGAAGAATAATTGATAATTCTGGGAAGTATTGGAAAACCGTGAAAATTTAAATGGAGTGTCGGGTTGAAAAATGAATGACCATCGGTAGCTGAGAGAGAATGAGAGCTGGTGGAGAGAGTGTTAGAGAGGGAGGAGAAGGGAGGAGAGGGTGGTGGAGGGGAGGAGAAGGGGAGGAGAGGTGGTGGGAGAGTGTTGGAGAGGGAGGAGAATGGGAGGGGAGAGGTGGTGGGGAGAGTTTGGAGAGGGAGGAGAAGAGGAGGGGAGGAGGGTGGTGGGAGAAGGTGTTGGAGAGGAGGAGAAGGAGAGGGGAGAGGTGGTGGTGGGAGAGAGTGTTGGAGAGGGAGGAGAAGAGGAGGGGAGAGGTGGTGGTGGAGAAGGTGTTGGAGAGGAGAGAAGGAGAGGGAGAGGTGGTGGTGGAGAGAGTGTTGGAGAGGAGGGGATGGGAGGTGAGGTGGGAGAGAGGTTGGAGAGGGAGGAGAAGGAGAGGGGAGGTGGTGGTGGAGAGAGGTTGGAGAGGGAGGGAGGGGGTGAGAGGTTGGAGAGATTGTTGGGAAGAGGAGAAGGGAGGAGAGGTGAGAGGTGGTGGTGGTGGAGAGAGTGTTGGAGAGGGGAAGAAGGAGGGAGAGGTGAGAGGTGGTGGTGGGAGAGAGTGTTGTGGAGAGGGAGGAATGGGACAGGGAGGTGAGAGGTGGTGGGAGAAGGTGTTGGAGAGGAGGAGAATGGGAGGGGAGAGGTGGTGAGAGAGTGTTGGAAAGGGACGAGAAGGGAGAGGTGAGATGTGGTTGTGGTGGTGGTGGAGAGAGTGTTGAGGAGAGGAAGAAGGGAGGGGAGAGGTGAGAGGTGGTGGTGGAGAGAGTGTTGGAGAGGAGGAGAATGGGAGGGAGGGAGGTGGTGAGAGAAGGTGGAGAGGGAGGAGAATGGAGGGAGGTGGTGGTGGGGAGTGTTGAGAGGAGAGAAGGAGAGGGAGAGGTAGGGTGGGAGAAGGTGTTGGAGAGGAGGAAAGAAAGGGAGAGGAGAGGTGGTGGTGAGAAAGTTGGAGAGGAGAGAAGGAGCGAGGGGAGGTGAGAGGTGGTGAGAGAGGTGTTGAGAGGAAGGGGAGAGGGGTGAGAGGTGGTGGTGAGAGAGTGTTGGAGAGGGAGGAGAAGGGAAGGGAGGAGGTGGTTGTGGTGGTGGAGAGAGTGTGAGAGGAGGAGAAGGAAGGTGAGAGGTGGTTGTGGTGGTGGTGGAGAGAGTGTTGAGAGGGACGAGAAGGAGAGGTGAGAGGTGGTTGTGGTGGTGGAGAGAGTGTTGGAGAGGAGGAGAAGGAAGGAAAGAGGTGGTTGTGGTGGTGGTGGAGAGAGTGTTGGGTGGTGGAGAGGGAGTATAGAGAACGAGAGAGGGGCAAGATGAGATTGTGAAAATGATGGAGAGGAAGAAGGAAAGGGAAACCTGGTGGTGGAGAAAGGAGAAAGGAGTGAGGGAGAAGTGAGAGGTGGTGATGGAGAGGATGTTGGAGAGGTAGTTTACTGTCTGATAGAAAAATTATACCTAAAGAAGTTAGGCTAGGTTAGGCTAGGTTAGGTTAGGTTAGGTTAGGTTAGGTTAGGTTAGGTTAGGTTAGGTTAGGCTGTGTGTGAAACTATTAATTTTGGCCTAACTGTATTTCTTAAGGTCTACAGCACATGATCGTTTACGGCCGGTCACAAGTTTCCCCCAAAAGTGAACTATATAAAAGTTATCGCTAATCGGCAATTATCCTTATTCAGTATAACATAAACACTGAGCAGTTGTTGATAAGTAACACTGTATGTAGACGATTAGTTCCTGGTGATATGAGTGACCTACCACCACATCCCGAGTGACGTCACAACATGGCCACCGTTGAAATTACCTTGATTTTTATTTACAATTTGTTAAAAAAAAACCCACGTATTCATTTACTCTCGGAAACAGTAAAAACCTCAAAGAAAAAAATCAAAGTAACGAAACAAATCTCGTGAATAATGGCGAGTTAAATCCTCTTATTTGAAGATTAAATTTTCATGTCGACATTTCATCAGTTAGAGAACACATTTTGGAGGAATGGAATGTTAGGTTGTTCTCTCTAGAATTAGTTAGGTCGTTTATTAATGACGGAGGGAGGGGAGGCGACCCAGGTAAATCTATTCCGGAAAATGATTAGTCTTGATTCAGCTATACCGGAATGACGTAATGCGCGGGGTCAGAGGTCAAGGCGCAGGGTCAGAGGTCAAGGCGCAGGGTCAGAGGTCAAGGCGCAGGTTCAGGTGATGAGCGGTGATGTGGTGAGTGGAGGAGGATGGGGAGTGGGAGGAGGAGGAGGTGAGGGAGTGGTTAGAGGAATGGGCGGAGGAGAAGGGAGGTGGTCAGTGGAGGAGGTGATGAAAAGGGAGAAAGAGGTGAAGTGGAAGGAGGTGAAGGGGGCAGAGGAGGAGTAAGTGGAGCAGATGAGGAAGTAGTAGTAGTAGTAGTAGTAGTAGTAGTAGTAGTAGTAGTAGTGTAGTAAGAGGAGGAGGAGAGTAAAGAAAATGGAGGGAGAGGATAAAAAAGAACAAAGGAGTAAAAGAAAGAAAGAAAGAAAGGAATATATAACAGTAAATAAAATGAAAAAAATTAATAACAAAAAGGAATAAAATAATGAAACAGAATAAGACAAATTTGTTACCTGTTGAATCACTAATTAGAGGTGAACTGGAAGCAACATTCATAAATGTTTATAAGTTAAGTTTTCAAACATAAATGGTCTTTTCTCTCCATTTATTAAGAAAATAAACTATTGCACAATTACTAGGATATCACCGTAATTAAAGCTATGAGCTGTGAGCGTGAATAATGGTCGAAGCTTGTAAGTAGTTAGCTTCGTGATTACACGTCTAGCGGGCGTGAGAGACAGACTGGCCGAGAGCGGGTTACTTTATTCACGACCCTGCAGTCAAGAGACGAGGGTTCAGTGGGAATGCACAGTCACATCTCCACTTGATGACTACTCACGGCTCAGAGGAAAGTTACCGTGGGTGATGTAATTATATAAACCTAATGTATATAACCCACATTTATATAAGTATTAGCCCATGTTTGTTAGAAAGGGCTGATACAAGTTGATAAAAACTTATAGAAAGAATAGGAAGAGGCACCCGGCAATAAAGAGAGGAAGAGAATAAGACAATAAATGAAAATATGAAGAAAAACGAAAGATAATGAACAGAGATAATGAAAGAGGAACACGGGATGGGAAATGAATGGATAAGAATATAAGGATTGTATGAAAAATAGTGAATAAATTAATACCAGTTAAGTATCAATATATTTGTCATTATATCAAATAAAAATGAGAAAAATAGCTGCTTGTTATTTCATCTGTCAGTCTGTCTGTCTGTCTGTCTGTCTGTCTGTCTGTCTGTCTGTCTGTCGGTCTGTCTGTCTATTTACATCTGTACTTATCTCTGTCTCTCTCATTTTTCTTATTTTTCTCTTTTCTTATACTATTTTTTTCATTTTAGTTACTATTTTTCCTTTCTTTGTACGACATCGAAAAGCATAATTTTGTTTTCCTAATTATTGTAACTCATGTCGATCGAAAATAGAAAGATAGATAGATATGTTACAGGTAAAACCCCAAAAGGTAAAAAGCAGTTTTAACTAGAAGCCACACAAGCTGTTTTATACAACTAGTATTAACTAGGCAAAACTAGCTATACCTGAGGAAGCCGGGGAAAACCAGAAATCAAGGACTAGCATAAAATTAAACAGTTTTAACTAAACATTTATGTTAAAACAACAACACTGTGTGAGAAAACTAGTCCTGGATTTCGGGTTTTCCAGAGCATCCTTAGGTGCAACTAGTTTTGCATAGTTAATACTAGTTGTATCGTACATCGTTTGTGGTTCCTAGTTTTAACTAGTTACTAGTTAAAACTTTTGTACTTATTTCGGGTTTTTACTGTAACAGTTATATAGACAAATATAGAGAGATGAATAGACATGACAGCCGATGGAGCTACAATACTATTATGTCATGCCACACAAGACATGACACTGGGGTGAGCTTTACTGTCAGTATGTCATATACCCAGTAAAACATAACATACCCGGCTGAGCTTGGCCAGACATGTCGCGCTGTGTTTTGGGTGTATAATGTACGAGCCGGGTGTTGTCTGTCCGGCCGGATCTATGTCCCGCCTTGTTTGGAGCCGGATTCTCGAAGGTTCGTATGTTGAATTAATTCTTCCATAAACCGAAGATGTCTTTTGTCTTAACCGGACTTGTGAGAATATATATATATATATATATATATATATATATATATATATATATATATATATATATATATATATATATATATATATATATATATATATATATATATATATATAATTTTTCTTTATACGGACGTAATATGAAAGCATGTAATTTTCCGTTAACTGAACATTTGAGAACTAGTCTTTTCTCACCTAACCGGACACGTAACAGCGCGTCTAGCCACCTCACTTAGGCAACCGTAAGTCCCCAAATAGAGTAAAACGTTGGGAATTATGTCATCGTAAGTTGGAGTAATTGGCCTCTTAGTATATTTTGAGTCGATGTAACTGAAGCGAAAAAATTGTAAAAATTGTGTGTATCTCCCATCACAACGCTCTCTCTCTCTCTCTCTCTCTCTCTCTCTCTCTCTCTCTCTCTCTCTCTCTCTCTCTCTCTCTCTCTCTCTCTCTCTGTGTGTGTGTGTGTGTGTGTGTGTGTGTGTGTATTCACGCCTCAAAGGAACGGTGTTTGTGTTTGATGCATTCTGTCACGTTGAAAAGCTCCCCACACACACACACACACACACACACACACACACACACACACACACACACACACACACTTTGATATGAGCGTTTGGCCTTTGCTTTCTCTTGTCACGTTTGATATTTTTTTATTAATTTTTTTCTGTAAAATCTTGACAATTGATACAAATTAACAATACAGAATAAATATGGAGAAAATGTATATCTTTCATATATGTATTGAGTCTGATAATCTCTCTCTCTCTCTCTCTCTCTCTCTCTCTCTCTCTCCCCTCACCACAACCATCAACAAAACATTGCCTCGTTCACCCTGTTAATGGCCAATTACTTCACGGTTTACACTTAACTCTCTCAACGAGCGAAAACTGTGGGTCATTCATCATCCTTCATTCTTTCATTCAATCTTTCTTTTATTTATTATTTTCTTTTTGTCTTGGGTTTTGCCTTCATTTCATTGTATTTCTTTATCATTAGCTCCTTTATTGAGTCTCTTTATTCATTTTTTCATTCATTTTCAGAATTTTTCGTATATGGAGATTCATTCATTCATTTATAGTTCCATTTTTTTCTCTCTCTCTCTTTTACTGTCTCTCATTTATTTCCTTCTTATGTCTCACCTTCTCTCCTGTATCTTAATAATTTCTCGTTATTTCTCAGTCTCTCCTAACACTCACTATTACCCATCATTATATCTCTCATCCATTTCTCTCTATCTCTCACTACATCTCAACCATTTCCCTGCCCTCTCTCACTCATTTCTCTTATAATCTAGTGTCTCTTACTATCCATCTCTCACTATCTCTCACCTATTTCTCTTGCTGTCTCTCACTTCTTACTCTCACATCTCTCACCATTTCTCACCTACTACTCTCCTAATTCTCTCACTATCTCTCACTTCTCGCGTCCCTTGGGAGGGCTTCCCATCCCTCTCTCACCTGTCCGACTTACCTGTCTTAACCTAATTAGCTGCCGCCGCCGCCTCCCTCATGATAATATTGAGGTTTTTCATAATTATTTTTTATTATAATTTATTTTATTTATTATATGTACAATCAGTTTATTTTTTTAGCGTTGTTTGATGATTTTTTTTCTTATGTTTTGTTCAACTAAAGTAAATTTCTGTTATTTATTTATTTTTTTTTCATATTTTTAGGTTTATCTTTAGTGTTTATTCCATATTGTTTTACATTTTCTTTTATATCCTAAGTTATTTTTTTTTTACATTAGGTTATTTTTTTTACATATTTTTTACTCAAAGTTATTATCCATTTTTCAGTAAAATATAAGTATTTTGTGACGTTTTTTTCTAAATTTGTTTCATTACTTTTTTTTTTTTACAGATTTTGTTCATTCAATTTTCTTATGATTTATTTTAGAAACTTTAAAAAAATATTATTGTAGGATATTATCTATATTTATATATACATTTTTTAATATAGTTTTATAATTTTAAATTCTTACAACTGTTTCCAGATTTATTATTCCTTATTCTGATTATTTTTTTTACGTTTTATTATTTTTTACACATATATTTACTGCAAATGTTAAATAATTATTTCTTTACATATCTTTTCTTACATTTTATAAACATTAACTTTATTTCAGTTACATCATACATATACATAGATAATACTTTAACAAATACATTTTTCATTTCTACCTGCTCATAATAGTTTTTACTCATCTAAAATTCCTTATAACATTTACAAAAAATTTTCATATTTACAATTTTTTTTAACCTTTACACTTTCATGACAATTTCCACTAATTCCTTTTACAATAAAATTTTAAATAGTTTGTTCATAGGTCTTATTCAGGGAAGCAGGGAGAACAGCGTTACTTATTCATTTATTCATATTACCCTTCATCCATTCATTCATTCATATGAGTAATCAAATGTATATCTCTTCATTTATTTGTCTGCCTGTGTATCCCAAACTGCACCACCCTCTATTTATTTTCTCGTTGCCTGTAATTTAATCCACACGATATTATATTCTCGTAATGCCGTTGTGGGCGAGTGGATAGAGCGCTCACTTCCCGTTCCAAAGACCACTGGTTCGATTCTGAGTCGCGTCCAGTCTGAAATTGTGCCTGATTATTGATATAGTTAATTACATCGATTGTTTGTTATTAATGAACCAGGTCCTTTGTCTGTCTGTCATCAGTTGTTTGGTCTCTTAAAGATAATTGGATAAAGTAATTCATTTTATTGTTAGTTAGAGTGTGATTGTGTGTCTCATTACCTGGATCAATTGTATTGTGTGTCTGAGTGTGTGTCAGTCATGTGTTTTTAACCTGTGGAAGTCGTGGTTTTCTATCTGTCTGTCTGTCTGTCTGTCCGCCCGTCCGTCCGTCCGTCTCTCACTCTCTACACTGTTGTACATGTTATAGGGAAACCATCCATCCATCCATCCTACTACTACTACTACTACTACTACTACTACTACTACTACTACTACTACTACTACTACTACTACTACTACTACTCTGCTGTCACTCGGAACCGAGTATAACGATCATCCAGCTATGATACAATGATATGAGTTATTAAGGACAGCACCTAGGTTGGTGAGTTCCGAGGTGACTAGAGAGGCCGATACGGGACCTGCAAGGTTGATCACAGATTTTGCACATGTGGGGGGCTACATCTAGTGCGGGAGGGGCGGCGGCAGCGTCTTTCCGGCGCTGGCGCTTGTCTGCCTCGGTTTGCAGTCGGGCTAACTCGAAAGTATTGATACCTTCTTGTGTGGTGATCCTCTAAGCGTTACAGTGTGGAGGGGGGTGGGGGTCCGACTTGACACTTTTTCAGATTTGTCTTAAGACTATCCTTATACCTTTTCAGTTGCCCGCCAGCGTTACGTTTACTATTCGTTAGGTGACTGGAAAATAGCTGCTTTGGCAGTCTATTGTCGTCCATGTGGGTAACATGGCCATTCCAGCGTAGTTGTTCATGAATAATGGTAGCCTCAATGCTCCTACAGTTGGTGTCAGCAAGAATACTGGCATTTTTTTTCCTGTCTTCCCAGCGAACTCGGAGGATGGAACGAACACTATCTTAGTGAAAGTTTTCAAGTGTCTTGAGGTGCCTCCTTATGTGACCCATGTCTCGCTGCCATATAGCATGGTGGAGACGACCACTGCTTGATATACGTGTAACTTTGTAGATAATTTCAGCTCTCTACAGCTGAAGACACGGTTTCGGAGTCTGCCAAAGGCTTGAGATTCACATCTGAACCGATGCTGAAAATCTCCATTGATGTCCGCTGTGCGAGTCGAGGTGCCGTAAGTGGGTAACATTAGAGAAGGTAGTACCGTTAAGCTGGATGGATGATGGAGGTGTAGAAGAACCAAGGGCAGGCTGAAAGAAAATCTGAGTCTTACATACATTCACCTCAAGGCCGAAGTGTGCATACGTATCTTCGTAGGTGTTCAGGATCTCCTGTAGGTCGCGTTCAGTGTGAGTGACAAGGGTGAGGTCGTCTGCATACTGAAGCTCAGTAATGGAAGCTGCCGACACCTTTGTTATTGCCTGGAGTCGTCTTATGTTGAAAAGACCCTTCATCCTGTACTCGATGTCCACCCAGCCGGCTAAATTGGGCTGGCACGATTAAGGAAGGCAGTCATGAAAATGGAAAAGAGAGTTGGTGCCAGTATACATCCTTGTTTAACTCCCGTTTTGATGGGGAAGAACTCAGACTCGGTGCTATTGTGCAGGACACTGCCATTCACGCCATCGTGGAGTTGCCTCACAATGGCGATGAATTTTGGTGGGCAGCCAAAACGGCTGAGGGTCCACCAGAGAGCTTCCATGTTGACCGAGTCGAAGGCCTTGGTCACGACGCTGTTCTCTGCACTTTTCCTGTATCTGACGGGCAGCAAAGATCATGTCAGTAGTGCCACGTGATGGTTTACAGCCACACTGAGATTTTGGGAGGAAGTTTTCCTCCTCAGGAAGAAGTCTGTTTAGGAGGACTCCGGCGATAATCTTGCCAGCTACGGACAGCAGCGAGATCCCACGGTAGTTGCCAAAGTCTGACCGGTCTCCCTTGTTCTTATAAATATTAACGATGGAGGCGTCTTTAAGAGTTTGGGGGGATTTCCTCCTTCTCCCATATATTCTCCAGGAGAGAGTGGAGACGGCTGGTAAGCACAGGTCCTCCTGCTTTATACACCTCGGCTGGAATTCCATCAGGTCCAGAGGCTTTGTTATTTTACATCTGTTTGATGGCAATCCATCCATCCATCTCTCTTTCTCTCTCTCTTTCTCTCTCTCTCTCTCTCTCTCCATTGTTATAGGAAGGTGTCAGAGCCAGGTGGAGAGCGGTACACTTCCTCACTCAATTAATTCCACATATGTAATTCCTTCCTCCCCCAATTATTATCCCCATTTTCGTCCGGGTTATGTCCTCACTCCTAATTAATTTCCCAATTTATATTTTTTCCCCTTTACCCAATTACCAACTCTTACATGGGACTTTTTTTGGGGGGTACATAATTTCTATGATTTTTTATTTTTTTTCCCATTACCCAATTTATATCACCCATTTATAGTCAACCTGGATATCTCACCTATTTCAAAAATATATTATAAAAACTGGGTATTTCTTTCCACATTATAGCTAAGTAAAATACTACTATTTCACATATACATTAAAAAAAATTGGGTAAATTTTAAGATCTGGAAATAAATTGGGTACATTCTTCCCCAATTTTCAAGTCAGGTAAAAAAAAAATCGAAAATTGGGTATAATCTCCCCTATTTTATTTATATATTATTTTTATATTTGGACGTGTTGAGGTCGAGGGAGAATTTTTGTTGTTGTGATATATAAGGTGGAGTGGACCTGTAGGTGGAGTAAGGTGGAGTGGACCTGTAGGTGGAGTAAGGTGGAGTGGACCTGTAGGTGGAGTAAGGTGGAGTGGACCTGTGGTGGAGTAAGGTGGAGGACCTGTGGTGGAGTAAGGTGAGGGACCTGTGGTGGAGTAAGGTGAGGTGGACCTGTGGGTGGAGTAAGGTGGAGGACCTGTAGGGTGGAGTAAGGTGGAGTGGACCTGTAGGTGGAGAGGCTATCTGAATGTGTGTTAATTCTCCACTCACCTGTAACTTTCTACTAATTGGCTTCACCTACCTGATTTTAAGCCGACAGAGAGAGAGAGAGAGAGAGAGAGAGAGAGAGAGAGAGAGAGAGAGAGAGAGAGAGAAAGAGAGAGAGAGAGAGAAAGAGAGAGAGAGAGAGAGAGAGTTATGGAAGGGAAGGAAAGAAAGAAAAGAGAGGAAGAGGAAAATAGAGAGAGAGAGAGAGAGAGAGGGGGGGGGGGTTAAGTCATTCAGGGTTGTCAATGCCGGGTGAAGTAATTTTTTTTTCCTCCGTGTTTGTATAGTTGTTCAATCAATACAGTATAGGCAATATAATGTTAGATGAAATGTTTAGTCCATCCAGGGTAACAAATGACCGAGAAAACATCGATGAAATATTGTGGAAAATGTTAAATAGTAAATGTTTAGACTAGTCAGTGTAGCCAATGCCGGTGTCAGGGTTCGGGATAGCTCTGTGTCAGGTTATCGTGTTATCTCTGCCTGGGATATCCAAGAACCTTGTTTGTGGCTCAATTTGGCAACACTGATTCACTTAACAGACCCCCCTGGCCCTGTGTGGTGTTAATCTCTTTCTCTGTCTGTCTATGTCTCTAGTTATCTCTGTCTCTCTCTCTCTCCCTTTCCCTATCCCTGTCTGTCTGTCTGAGTGTCTCCTCCCTTCTCTCTCTATTTACCTCATTCTCTGTCTCTGTCTCTCTGTCTCCCTCTCCCCTTTTATACACAACCCGTCAACATCAGTTAAATTATAATAAACAATCATTCAGTAGTAGTCGAGGCAACACGAGGTAACAGATAAGGAGAGATGATAAAGATGGGGAGTGGAAGAATGAGAGATTGGGGGGACAAGAGTGTATCAGATTATGCATGCCAGATGGAAGGATATTAGAGGAATGAATGAGAATGTGTCTAGTTCCTTTGTATAAGTGGAAAATTGTGGAATGGACCGTCAGAAAGCAGCGGTGTGCGTAGATGAGTGGATAGCATAGAGTCAAGTGGTTGTAAATGAAAGGATATGTTTTTTGATGGGTGGTAATGTAGTTTTATGTGAAGTGACAGATATAAACCAGAGTGATATTTTGGATCTTGTTGTGGAAGGGGAGTACCAGAGGGGAAGATAGAATATGAATAACGTTGAATGAAATGAAAATATAAGATAACATGTATTAACTCTTGTTCCCGGCCTCAATATATATATTTTTTTTATACTATAATGTATTTTATTTAATATTATTTGGAATTTATTTAGAAATTTATTTGATGTATTAAAGAAAAAATAATTATATCTACACAGGCTCGTCTTGGGTCTTTGGAGGTGGAGTCTATCTCTCGGGCGGACGCTGGCAACTATACCTGCCGCGTTGACTTTATGACATCACAAACTATGATGTCATTGTTGCATCTCACTGTTCATGGTAGGTGATATTCTCTCTCTGTCTCTCTCTCTCTCTCTCTCTCTCTCTCTCTCTCTCTCTCTCTCTCTAAAATATCACGAACTCAACAAATCAACTTTCCTGACTATAAGAATATATGTCAACAAAACAACCATTAATTTTCTAATTATTTCTTAACGATATTTATAATAAAAAGAAAATCCATAACCATAGCATTTATTTCTCACGTCACAGAAGACATCCACAGCCTGCAAGTGTTCGACGCCTACGAGAACACGGTAGGGGAAGTCGCTGGGCCGTACAAGCTTTCTTCTAGGGTAATGCTGTCCTGCCGAGCGTATGGTGGTGAGTCAAATACCCATAAATATCTCAATTACTAATATTATTTTTAATCTAATGTATATCTTATCTTATTAGTAAGGTTATTTTTAATTTATGTATATTTATCTGTAGTTTTTTTTATAAGTTATCGTATTTTGTGGGGAGGGACTTGGGGGGGGGGGGAGGGGGGGGTGTTTTAACGGCGTCAGAGGGAGAGTGTTTGTTTTTCCTATTACAGCTTAATGCATCTGACGACCAGTTCTTGTTAATCCTTGCTTAAAAATATATCTCTAGTTGACGTTCTTACCAAAGTATCGTATATTTTTTTCTTCTTTCATTTCACATTTGTTTCTTTAGTCAGTGTAACGAGGGTAGGATTCTTGCTGTCACGATCTGTCTGTCTGTCTTTCTGTCTGTCTGTCTTTCTGTCTGTCTGTCTGTCCATCTGTCTTTCTGTCTGTCTGCCTATGTGTTTGTAAGCGCCTGAAATTCTATCCATCTCTGTCTGTCTGTCTGTGTATCCATCATGTATCATATCTGTCAATCAGAATGTGTCTCTAACAGGTCATCTGATCATTTGTATATTTGAAATTCTGCCTGTCTGTTTGCTTGCCTCTCTGTCTATTTAATTGTCTATCTCGCTGTATATCTGATTGTTTGCCTGTTTGTGTATCTGTATGCCTGTCTCTCCGTCTATCTGCCTGCCTGCCTGTTCCTTCCGTTCACTTCCTGCCTGCCTGCTGCCTGTCTCCGTCTATCTGCCTGCCTGCCTGTCTTCCGTCTATCTGCCTGCCTGCCTGTCTCTCCGTCTATCTGCCTGCCTGCCTGTCTATCTGTTTGTCCATCGGCATCTGAACTCGTGTCTGTATATCTATCTGAATCTAGAAAACTGTTTATTTATGTCTGTCTTTCTGTCTGTCTGTCTATCTGTATGTCTGTCTGTCTGCATGTCTGTCTGTCTGTCTGCTACGTCGATATCTCATATGGTAATTTTTTCAATTGTTTTCTACTCTCGTCTCTAAGAACAATAGGTCAGAGGTCACGGCTCTCTCTCTCTCTCTCTCTCTCTCTCTCTCTGCCTGACTACTTTCCCTTTCATTTAATTGAATTTCAAATTATTTTTAATCCTTTGAGGACAAAAGAATTAAATCGTCGTCCGCAGAATGATGAACCATTGTCATCAAAGGGTTAAAAAAAATATCGTTAAAGGGTTAAACCATCATCCTCAAGGGGTTAGGTTAGGTTAGGTTAGGTTAGGTTAGGTTAGGTTAGGTTAGGTTAGGTTAGGTTAGGTTAGGTTAGTTTAGATTAAGTTAGGTTAGGTTAGGTTAGGTTAAGTTAGGTTAGGGACAAGTTAAGTTTGCGAAGATGAATTAAGTTCAGTGTTTGAATCTGGCATCAAGGTTTGAGTCCCTCTCTCTGTATGCGTTAGAGTTAATTAAATGACCAAGTGTTTTATCTTGGCGCGTCACTTTACTGAACTAAAGTTTTCTGTCTTTGTAGTTATGAAAAAAAATATAGAAGAAATATTACTTTTCGGTTGTTTTCTCTCTCTATTGTATCTCTCCTTTCCGCCTTCTCTGCCTCCCCCCTCCGTCTCTCCTTCCTTCCCTTCCTTCTTCTCTCCCTATATCTTTCTCTCTCTCCTTCCCCTGATCCTTCTATCTTCCTTCCTTCCTTCTCTCCCACATTATCTTCCATTTTTCTATCACTCCTTCCCTCCCTATCTCCTTCCATCCCCCCTTCCTTTAATCGCTTCTTCCTCTCCTTCCCTCCTCCCTCCTCGCTAACCCTATTTCTCTCCCCTTTCTTCCTCATCTTCCCTTCAGCCCTCCTTCATTCCATCCTTTCTTCTCTCTCCTTTCCTTCTTCTGTCCCTCCTTTCTCTCATTCTCTCCTCTATGCCTCCTTCCTTCTCATCCTGCCCCCCTTCCTTCCCTCCCTCTTCCTCCCCTCCTTCCCTCCCTCCCTCCCTCCCTTCCTTACTTATTTACCCCCGCATTACTGGTACTCTATATAATGTCACAACTGAGTGTAAAAGTTTGTCTGTATATATATTACTGTCATTTTGAGAAAGTTTACGAAACTTTCGCTTGACTTGGAGTTCCTGAGATTTTCACATTTTCTCGATGGAGAGAGAGAGAGAAAGAGAGAGAGAGAAAGAGAGAGAGAGAAAGAGAGAGAGAGAGAGAGAGAGAGAGAGAGAGAGAGAGAGAGAGAGAGAGAGAACACCAGCTGCAGGGTCCAGGTCTTCCCAGCTGGTACATCTCCAGCATACTGATACGTGGTCATAACATAAGCAACCTTCCCGCCTCTGTATCTTCACGTATCTTCACGTATCTTTCTGTATTTTGATGTATTTTTATAATTTTATGTATCTATGTATTTTATGTATCTTGAAGTTTTTATATGTACATTTGTGCATATTTATGTATTTTCATGTATCTTTGTATCTTTTAATATGTCTTTAAGCCTCCTTCTCACCCCTCCTCCCTCACCCTCTTCTCCTTCTCCCCTTCAAGTGCTGCCCTTCTCCCCCTCCCCCTCTGCCTTTTCCCCCCCTTCTGTTCCCTCTCCTCGTCCTCCTACCTTCCTCTCCCCCTCCTCCCCCCTCCCTTTCCCTTCCTCTTCTTCCCTCCTACCCCTCCTTCTCTGCTCCTCCCCTTCTTCCTTTTCCTTCTTCCTCCCCTCCTGCCTCCCCCCTTCCCACTTTACCCTCCTTCTCTGTCACCCTCCCATCTTCCTATTTTCCATCCTCTCCCTCTCCTTTCTCCTCCCTTCTACCTTCCTTCCTCTCTTTCTCTGCCACCTTTCTCCCCCCATTTGCCTCCTCTCCCTCTCCTTTCCCTCCCCTTCTCCCTTCCTTCCTGCTCGCTGCCCTCGTTCCCGTTCTCCCTCACAACTGCTGCTGGCCCCTCCTCCTCTTCCCCCCCTCCCGTTTAACCCTCTCCCCTCAACTGCTCCCCCTCCTCCTCTTCCCCCTCCCGTTTAACCCTCTCCCCTCCAACTGCTCCCCCCCTCCTCCCTCTTCCCCTCCCGTTTAACCCTCTCCCCTCAACTGCTGCCCCTCCTCCTCTTCCCCCCTCCCGTTAACCCTCTCCCCTCAACTGCTGCCCCCCTCCTCTTCCCCTCCCCGTTTAACCCTCTCCCTTCAACTGCTGCCCCTCCTCCCCTTCCCCTCCCGTTTAACCCTCCCCTCAACTGCTGCCCCCTCCTCCTCTTCCCCCTCCGTTTTAACCCTCTCCCCTCAACTGCTCCTCCTCCTCCTCTTTCCCCTCCCGTTTAACCCTCTCCTCCAACTGCTCCCCCTCCTCCTCTTCCCCCTCCCGTTTAACCCTCTCCCTCTAACTGCCCCCCCTCCTCCTCTTCCCCCTCCAACTGCTGCCCCTCCTCCTCTTCCCCTCCCGTTAACCCTCTCCCTCAACTGCTGCCCCTCCTCCTCTTCCCCTCCGTTTAACCCTCTCCCCTCAACTGCTGCCCCTCTCCTCTTCCCCTCCCGTTTGACCCTCTCCCCTCTAACTGCCCCCCCTCCTCCTCTTCCCCTCAACTGCTGCCCCCCTCCTCCTCTTCCCCCTCCCGTTTAACCCTCTCCCCTCAACTGCTGCCCCCCTCCTCCTCTTCCCCCTCGCGTTTAACCCTCTCCCCTCAACTGCTGCCCCCTCCTCCTCTTCCCCCTCCCGTTTGACCCTCTCCTCCAACTGCTGCCCCCTCCTCCTCTTCCCCCTCCCGTTTAACCCTCTCCCCTCCAACTGCTGCCCCCCCTCCTATTCCCCTCCCGTTTAACCCTCTCCCTCCCTTCTCCCTCTCTCTTCCCCCCTCCAACTGCTCCCCCTCCTCCTATTCCCCTCCGTTTAACCCTCTCTCTCTAACTGCCCCCCCTCTCTTCCCTCCCCTACAAAATTAAATAAACTAGTTCAAAGATATATCCGTGACTCCGTTTTCTGTGAGAAGGTGTCTGGAGTTAGCGTTTTCCTTTACTTTTTTCAAGCAGTAACTAAAGGGTTTAAAGATATTAACCCGTACCATCCTCCTCAAGCCTTCCCTCCCCTAGCCCTTCTCCTCCCTTTCCTCCCCTTCCCTCCCTCCTCTCCCTCCCTTCCCCTCTCCTCTTCTCCCTCCCCCAGCGAGAGGTAATATTAACGACGTGTATAATGAGATGGAAATCCAGACTTTTTTGTTGGTAAAGACAGACAGACAGACAGACAGACAGACAGATTAATAGAGAGAGAGGAGGGGACAGAGACTGACACATAGATATAAGGACAGAGAGACTGATAGAAAGAGAGAGAGAGAGAGACAGACATGCAAAGACAGAGAGAATGAGGCAGACAGAGGGACGGAGAGAAAAGAGAGAGAAACATTCAGATAGTAAAATAGACAGATAGACAGACAGACAGAATAATAGAGAGAGAGGAGAGAAGAGAAGGAGAGAGAGAGTGAGTGTGTGTGTGTGTGGGGGAGGAGTGTGTGTGTGTGTATTATTTCCTTTTCTTCTTCTTTTTGGCGCCTTTTCTTGTCTTCTCTTCCTCCTCTTGCTACTTCTACACCTTCCTTTCCTACATCTACATATTTTTTTCCTCATTTTCCTCGTCCTACTCCTCTTCCTGCTCCTCTTCTTCTTTCTCCTCCTCTTTGCTTCTCTTCCTTCTCTTCTTTCTCCTCCTCTTCCTGCTCCTCTTCCTTCTCTTCATTCTACTCCTCTTCCTGCTCCTCTTCCTGCTCTTCTTTCTCCTCCTTTTCTTACTCCTCTTCCTGCTTCTTTTCCTGCTCCTCTTCCTACTCCTCTTTCTGCTCGTTTTCCTATTCTTCTTCCTACTTCTCCTTCCTGCTCCTCTTCCTGCTCCTCTTCCTGCTCCTCTTCCTTCTCTTCTTCCTACTCCCTCTTCCTGTCTTATCTCTTCTCTCCTCTTCCCTACTCCTCCTCTTCCTGTTCCTCTAGTTTGTACCTCAATGACCAACACATCCTAGGGAAAATTGCCTTCTGAAAATTTTCTATTACGAGTGAAATCGTTGAACATAAAACCAGGAATGACTTTACCCCAAAGAGATTACCCTCGGTCTTAAAACGCTCTCGCCTTAACTCAATCATTTAAAGACACTTAAATTTTAGGATATCACGTCATAAAATACACATGATGAGAAGGAGGGTTTTTCTGATTATTTAAGGTAGATATACTTAAATTTAAGACCAGTGTTGTTAAGTAATTGAGGAAGGGTAGTTTGAAGGTGATTATGCATAAATTTGGGGCCCATGCCGTGAAAGCCCATGAAAAGGGTAGTGTCTTATCTTGTTTCTTCCATTATTTAAGGTAACGACACCTTTACTTTTAGGATAACGGGTCGTAAAGTGACTATAAACATCATTTCTGTGATTGTTTAAATTCTAGATGCTGAAATTTAGGACTGGATATCTTAATTGTTCTTAATAAATATCACTTCCTTACTTACTTAAATATATCTTAAACATTAATCCACAAATCTCCATTTAAAATTTTTACTTCAAATTTCAAATTCCATTCACCAAAAAAACATTATATTCCAATATTCCTAAAACGTCAGTCACAAACAAAAGAAGCTTTTCAATACCACTAAAATTTAAAACTAAAAACAGTATTTTTTCAACAATACTCAAACTTAAATTACAACACTCAATCAGTACCATTAAAATTTAATTCACCAAAAAACACACTTTCCATGGATGGTTCTACATCATCATTACTCTCTCTCTCCACCTCAGGCTACCCGCTACCTGTAGTCAACTGGCTCTCAGGCGAGGAGTTACTTGGCTCCTCTCTTACTCAGCCCTCCAGCACCGCCACACACCGAACTCGCGGGCGTGGTGGAAACCCGCCCATGACGGTGGTGAGCGTGATGCTGCACCTGCCGAGCCTCAACAGGGAGAACAACGGGCAGGAGGTGACCTGTGTGGCCACCAACACCAACCTGACCCAGGGCAAGTCACTCACCATCAAGCTGGACATGTACTGTAAGTAACTCTCTCTCTCTCTCTCTCTCTCTCTCTCTCTCTCTCTCTCTCTCTCTCTCTGTACCGCGAGTAATAAAGTTTATGGTTTTGGACCCTCTGTTTTACTATGTTCACAATTTATATATATATATATATATATATATATATATATATATATATATATATATATATATATATATATATATATATATATATATAACACTCTAATATTACACTGTTATAAAACCAGGATGACTACAGCTTGCGGCAACAACTAACATTTCACTTAGGATTGTGTTGGTCGTTGCTGGCTCAATATAATTCCCAGGACGGGACGACGGCAATGAAAGTAGTTTTCTCACATCCTGGGTACAACGCCGGTGTTGGTACACAATATTACTCCTCCTCACTTAACTTAGTATCTTTTTTAATAAACCTTCACTTAATTGTACTTATACGAGTAACACCAGAGGTAATATATATATATATATATATATATATATATATATATATATATATATATATATATATATATATATATATATATATAATATATAAACATATATGACTATACACCTGAGAGGCTCAGCAATAAGGGTATATATGAGACGTAGAGGGCGAGGAGCGGCACAGTATAATGTACACATACACACAATATTTTAATAACAAACAAACTGAAAAACTTAACAGCCACATGTTCCTTAACTTTTGCCTCACTGTCGCGGTACATGGGATACAATATGTACTGACATGACATATACTGGGACGAAATATATATGTTGTTATAGTTCCTACCAGGCCCTCACCCTACAGGGCCCCCACCTCCCAGGCCCTCACCCTCAGGCCCTCACCCCACCAGACCCTCACCCTACCAGGCCCCTCACCCCTACCAGGCCCTCACCCTACCAGGCCCCACCCTACCAGGCCCTCACCACCAGGCCCCACCCTACCAGGCCTCACTCCAGGTCATCACCCTACCAGGCCCTCACCCCTCACCAGGCCCTCACCCTACCAGGCCCCTACCCTACAGGCCTACCCCTACCAGACCCTCACCCTACCAGGCCTCACTGCAGGCCCTCACCCTACAGGCCCTCACCCTACCAGGCCCCTACCCTACCAGGCCCTCACCCCACCAGACCCTCACCCCTACCAGGCCCTCACCACCCTACAGGCCCTCACCCTACCAGGCCCCCACCCTCCAGGCCCTCACCCTACCAGGCCCTCACCCACCAGGCCCCACCATACAAGGCCCCAACTCACCTGGCACCTCACCCAACAAGCCCCACCCTGACCAGCCCCACCCAGGCGCCCACCCCACCAGGCCCCCACCCTTCCAGGCTCCACCCTACCAGGCCCCCACCCTACCAGGCCCTCACCCCACCAGGCCCCCCACCCTACCAGGCCCCACCCTACCAGGCCCCACCATACCAGGGCCCTCACCCCACCAGGCCCCCACCCTACCAAGCCCTCACCCTACCAGGCCCCCACCCCTACCAGTCCCTCACCCTATCAGGCGCCCACCCTCACCAGGCACCACCCCATCAGGCACCCACCCTACCAGGCCCACACCCCTACCAGGCCCTCACTCTACCTGGCCCTCACTACAGGCCCTCACCCCACCAGTCCCCCACCCTACCAGGCCCTCACTCTACTCCTGGCACTCACCTATCAGGCGCCCACCCTACCAGGCCCCCCCACCCTACCAGCCCAACCCTCCAGGCCCCCACCCCAACAGGCCCCCACCCTACCAGGCCCTCACCCCTACCAGGCCCCCACCCCACCAGGCTCCACCCTACCAGGCCCTCACCCCTATCAGGCGCCCACCCCACCAGGCCCCACCACACAGGCCCCACCCCACCAGGCCCCACCCTACCAGGCCCCACCCCACTCCAGGCCCACCCCACCAGGTCCCTCACCCACAAGGCCCCCACCTTACCAGGCCCCCACTCCACAGGCCCCCACACTCCCCTGGCCTTCACCCTACCAGGCCCACACCCCACCAGGTCCCTCACCCCACCAGGCCCTCACCCCACCAGGCCCCCATCCCACCAGGCCCTCACCCTATCAGGCCCCACCCTACCAGGCCCCCACCCTACGGGCCCCCACCCCTACCAGGCTCTCACCCTACCAGCCCTCACCCCTGTCAGGCCCCCACCCTACCAGGCCCCACCCCATCAGCGGCCCCACCCCACCAGGCCTCACACCCTATCAGGCGCCCACCCTACCTGGCACTCACCCCACCAGGCGCTCACCCCACCAGGCTCTCACCTACCAGGCCCTCACCCCACCAGTCCCCATCCCACCAGGCCTCACCTCACCAGGCCCCACCCTACCAGGCCCCACCCTACCATTCTCCCCAGCCTACCAAGGCCCCCCATCCCACCAGGCTCTCACATCAGGCTCCATCCCACCAGGCCCCACCCTATCAGGCTCTCACCCTACCATGCCTCACCCTATCAGGCCCCACCCTACTAGGGCCCCACCCTACAGGTCCTCACCTTACCAGGCCTCACCTTACCAGGTTCCCACCTACCAGGCCTCACCCTGCAAGGCCCCCCACCCAACCAGGCCTGATCGTCCCTGATCTTGTGGTCGTCTCTGGTCTTGTCGATCTGCCTTGTGGTCGTCTCTGATCTTGTGGTCGCCGCTGGTCTTGTGGTTGTCTCGGTCTTGTGGTCGCCGCTGGTCTTGTGGTCGTCTTTGAGCTTGTGGTCGTATCTGGTCTTGTGGTCGTCTCTGGTCTTGTGGTCGTCTTTGAGCTTGTGGTCGTCTTTGATCTTGTGGTTGTATCTGGTCTTGTGGTCGCCGCTGGTCTTGTGGTCGTCGCTGGTCTTGTGGTCGTCTCTGCCTTGTGGTCGTCTCTGATCTTGTGGTTGTCTCTGGTCTTGTGGTCGCCGCTGGTCTTGTGGTCGTCTCTGGTCTTGTGGACGTCCTTGATCTTGTGGACGTCCTTGGTCTTGTGGTCGTCTCTGGTCAATAGTCCATAACGGTGATCAAACAATGGCTCTTTGTGACACAGGAGGGGAGGAACCTACATTCACTGCCGCTATTATGAGTTTGAAGGTGAGGTCTCTGACCGTTCACTAAGTCAGCCAGGAGCACGCGAACCTCATGACAACAACAACCACGAGTTTACATTATTTTTAGCGAGTTAGTTGGTGTAATATGCAAAGGACTTTGAGTACTCGTATGTTGCTTAATTTCACTCATCTTGCGAGTGATGTTAAAGAAAATCGAACTAAGAGGTAAAGATGAATTCTCAAAAATTCGTATGTCAATTTTTTGCCTTCAAGGAGAGATGTTAAGACGCATCTAACTGGCTCATTTAAGATAAGACACAAGGATGGCTTTATAAAGGTTCATACGTTATTTCTTTTCCCTTCAAGAAAAGATGTGAGATCACATCATAAGGCTCAATTGAATCTTATAAGGCAAAGAAAGACTCTGAAAGGTGGTGCGTTCATTAATATTCCTCTCCCTCAGATGAGACTGTAAAAACCACCTCGTCCATACCAACTACGAGGCATAGATGAATTTTCATAAGGTAGCAAGTTAATTCTCACTCTCCCCATTCCTCCCTCCCCCTCTCCACCCACCCCCCACCCCCCCCTTCCCTATCCCCCTTTGCTCAGAATGTGGGAACGCATCTTGTTGCCCTACTTAAAGAAACTACACAAAGATGGTGGCCAAAATAGCGTCGTAATTGCAGTGAGGTTCTACCGTAGCTTTTAAGGTCCAGGATCGTGTTGTGTTTTCTTAAGAGATTCGTTCCTCCGACAGTCACCTTTGAGGAACAACACTGAGAACTTCTAAGACTGGGTTTAAAGACAATATGTCAAAGCATTTCACAGATATTGCACGAGGAGGTAGGAAGACTTTGACACTGTGCTTCTTCACCTAACACTGTCTTTGTTTTCCTGATACTGTCCTTGTTTTCCTGATACTGTCTTTGTTTTCCTGATACTGTCCTTGTTTTCCTGACACCCCCTATTAACCTGACAGTGCCCTTGTTATCCTGACACTGTCCTTGTTCCCCTGACACTGTCCTTATTCTCCTGACACTGACATTCTTCTCCTGACACTGTCCTTGCTATCCTGACACTTTCCTTGTTTTCTCCAGACTCTGTCCTTGTTCTCCTGACACTGTCCTTACTATCCCGACACTACCCGTATTCTCCTGACACTTCCCTTTGTTATCCTGACAGAGTCCTTACTCTCCTGACACTTTTTGTTTTCCTGACACTGTCCTTGTTATCCAGACTCTGTCCTTGTTCTCCTGACACTGTCCTTGTTCTCCTGACACTGTCCTTACTATCCCGACACTTTCCTTATTCTCCTGACACTTCCTTGTTATCCTGACAGTGTCCTTGTTATTCTGACAGTGTCATTGTTCTCCTGACACTGTCCTTGCTATCCTGACAGAGTCCTTATTCTCCTGACACTTCCCTTGTTTTCCTGACACTGTCCTTGTTCTCCTGACACTGTCCTTGTTCTCCTGACACTGTCCTTACTATCCCGACACTTTCCTTATTCTCCTGACACTTCCTTGTTATTCTGACAGTGTCATTGTTCTCCTGACACTGTCCTTGCTATCCTGACAATCTCCTTATTCTCCTGACACTTCCCTTGTTATCCTGACAGAGTCCTTATTCTTCTGACACTGCCCTTGTTCTCCCTGACAGTGCCGCCGTTGGAGGTTAGTGTGGAAGGTGTGGAGAAGCCACTGAGGGCGGAGGTGGAGGCCGGGCTGTTGTGTCGGGCCGCTGGTTCGAGACCGCCCGCTGCTCTCACCTGGAACATTACCCAGTCTACTGCCCTCACCCCCCTCCCAGCACAGGTGAGTTTCTCTCTGTCTGTCTTTCTGTCTGTCTGTCTGCCTGTGTGTCTGTGTGTATGTATGTATGTCTGTCTGTCTGTCTGTCTGTCTGTGTGTATGTATGTCTGTCTGTCTGTCTGTCTGTATGTAGGTATGTATGTCTGTCTGTCTGTCTGTGTGTATGTATGTATGTCTGTCTGTCTGTCTGTGTGTGTATGTATGTCTGTCTGTCTGTGTGTATGTATGTATGTCTGTCTGTGTCTGTCTGTGTGTGTAGGTATGTATGTCTGTCTGTCTGTCTGTATTGTATGTATGTATGTCTGTCTGTCTGTCTGTAATAATAATAATAATAATAATAATAATTAACGGTTTATTGAAAGAGCTTGGCAGCCAGAAGGCTGAAAATATACAGTTACATATTTGGGAATGGGTTACGAATTACAAATAATATACAAGTAACACAAATAAGACATATAATAACTAGATGGGGCAAAGCTCAAACTACAGTTCATTTCAACATAGTGACAGTGTAAGGAGCAGTGTTTACTGGGAGTGAATACACTGATTTATTACAAGTTATTGATAATCTTTACAATGGTTGGGACTGGGCTGTTCTTATAGCGATCAGTTCGTGCACGTATGGGCTGGATGCGGTTGTGGTGTCGAACAGCAATTCTCGGACAAGGGATCTCAGGTGGTAGTAGGAGCCGGTGTCGGGGATGGTGTAGAAGCTTCTTACCAAATTTGCAGATGAGGTCGTGGTGATGGTCAGTGAGAGTCGAAAGGGTCAGTGTGTTGAGCGCTTCTTGATATGTGGAGTAGGAAGGGGGGAGAATAATCTTGCATGCCCTCTTTTGCACTTTTTCTAGGTGTTTACGTTGTGTGTGGCATTTAGGGAGGAAGACCAGGTGGGGGAGGCATAGGTGAGAGCTTGGGAAGTATGAATGTTGTGTAAACACTGAGGGGCTCGTGTGCAGGAACTCCGAGGGACTTGAGTCGGCGGAGGAGGTGGAGACGGAAACTGGAGGATTTGACAACTTCACTGACGTGTGGTTTCCAATTTAGTTTGTTGTATGGTGGCATACGAGGGCTTCGGATCTACAACCTGGGTGTGTTCGGACCTATAGAGTAATGGAAGGAGGTGGGGACAATGTCGGAGGGAGGAAGGTTGATGTGCATAACCATGGTCTTGGTATGGTTGGTGGTGACATGGTTGTTGGTGGCAGCCCAGGTTTGAAGACTGTTCAATAAATCCTGAAGGGCGGTATAGTTGGGAGTAGAATTGTTGACGCTGATCCCAATGGTGGAGTCGTCGACATATTTCCAGCGAGCGGGGGTTTCTCTTAGGGCATCATTGATGAGCATAAGGAAGCAGAGTGGACCCATCTTGGTGCCTTGGGGGACGCCACAGGTGAGTGACTGAAAGGTGGAGACAGCCCCTCGGAAGCGTACAGCTTGGCGTCAGTCACTGAGGAAGTCTGTAAGCCATGTAACTATGTCTGTCTGTCTGTCTGTGTGTATGTATGTATATGTCTGTCTGTCTGTCTGTGTGTATGTATGTATGTCTGTCTGTCTATGTGTATGTATGTATGTCTGTCTGTCTGGCTGTCTGTGTGTATATATGTCTGTCTGTCTGTCTGTGTGTATGTATTGTTACGAGTTGGGGATTTAGAATATAGTTAAACGTCTACCCAGATCCCAACAGGTAATAACAACAAAATACAAAGACAATCGGACTATAAAAGGGTAGACAAAGGATGAGAGTTTTTGTTGTGTATAATAAAGTACCATAAATTCCTTAACAAAATATTCAGCTTCCTATAATTTACCCTTAACCAAACTTAACCTAAACATTAACAGTATATACATATTAATACAACATACAATAATTTGAAGCAAGTGGACGTGGGGGAGGCAATACAAGATTACAAATACTTAAGTGCGGAGCTGAGATGGCTGACGAGCAAGGCTGAGTATTGTAGAAGACGGTAGGTAGTCACTGTGCCGTAGGTTTCCAGGATAGGTGATCCTGTGGTCACTTCCCAGAGCCAAGTGCTCTCTCCTCGAATTGGAGCTGACAAAGAAGACTTTGAGGAGGTGACGCAACAACCAGGATATGGAGAAGGGAAACCTCGGAGTGGTAACTAAGACGAGTCATACTCGTGTCTCGTCTCTAGATGGCGTTGCTCGTGGTGCTGGGTAGGTAGGTCAGGACAATAGATGGCGTGGTTCGTAGTGCTGGATAGGTAGATCATGACAATTGGTGGCTGGGTTCGTAACAGTATGTATGTCTGTCTGTCTGTCTGTCTGTGTGTATGTATGTATGTCTGTCTGTCTGTCTGCTTGTCTGTCCCTTCATGTTCCTCTCTCTCTCACTCTCACTGTCTCTACCCTCATGTTCCTCCTTAACTTTCTCTCTCCCCTCACGCCCTTCTCTCTCTCTCTCTCTCTCTCTCTCTCTCTCTCTCTCTCTCACCCGTCTCTCATTTTTCCCACCACCACAGACCTCGCTGGACCGCAACACGACTGTCATGAGAGGTCGACTTCTTCCCTCGTCACAAGACCACGGACAGACACTTACCTGTGTGGCCACCAACCAGCAGGTGCCAGAGTACTTCCTCGTCGCCTCCCACACACTTAACGTCCTCTGTAAGTACCATAAAGTGTCCCCTGTCCTCCAGATGTCTTGATAAGTAAATGTGTCTTTTTTTTTCTAAGTGTTTTTATGGGTTCTTTGTGTCTGTGAAGTAACGTTCCTGGTGGGGATTTTATTTTTATAAGTATATCTACGTGTTGTTAAGTTGCCTCAGGTCTGTTAAGTATCCTAGATTATATATAAGTATTCCTATGTCTTCTTAAGTGTTATAGAGTCTTATAAATCCACCATATTCTTTTTTATTATTTTGTAAGTAAGTTTTTATAATTACACCTCTACGAGTTTTAAGTAATTTCCCAGTTTTTTTTTATAAGTATTAATATCCTTATGAGTAGATGTAAGTATTTATTAAGTGGGGTATTATAAGTTATTTGTAAGTTAACCAGAAGAAAAAAGAGATAGATAGAGATAGGAGGAGAGAGAGGGAAAAGAGAAAGAGATAGATAGAGATAGGAGGAGAGAGAGAGGGAAAAGAGAAAGAGATAGATAGAGATAGGAGGAGAGAGAGGGAAAAGAGAAAGAGATAGATAGAGATAGGAGGAGAGAGAGGGAAAAGAGAAAGAGATAGATAGAGATAGGAGGAGAGAGAGGGAAAAGAGATA
>NW_024729812.1:170000-177500 GCF_018991925.1 Homarus americanus | reverse complement strand
TTTGCACTTTTTCTAGGTGTTTACGTTGTGTGGCATTTAGGGAGGAAGACCAGGTAAGGGAGGCATAGGTGAGCTTGGGAAGTATGAATGTATGTATTGATGTGTGTATGTATGTATGTATGTATGTATGTATGTATGTATGTATGATGCAAGCATAAATTCTGTCTATGTAAACATATACTAAGGAGTAAATTAAAAACTTCCTCCCTTCTTCCTCTTTCTCCTCCTCCTCACCTCCTCCTCGTCCTCCTCCACAGTCTCCCCGGAAGTGGAGGCTCACCTGGCCCCGGCCCTCGACCCCAGCAACATCAAGGAGGGTGAAGACGTCTATTTCGAGTGTCACATCAAGGCTAACCCACCAGAGTCCCGAGTCTTGTGGCTGCACCAGGTAAGTCGCTGCTGTTAATGGCTCTTCTTTATTTATTTAAATTTTTAGCTGCTGTTCCTGTCAGTGTTATTTTTGTCTATAATTAATGCTGTTTAATTTTTGCTGTAAGTTTGGTGTGCTGTTATTGTTCTTGATTTTGCTGTTTGTCTGATGCCCGTGCTGTTATTTTTGCTGTTGTCTTTCTGTTACTGGTCCCTATTACCTGTTGCTGTTATTTTTGCTTTTATTTCGGCTACAATGCTGTCTTTCTGTTATTCGTCCCTACTACCTGTTGCTGTTATTTTTGCTGTTAATGCTGTCCTTTTGTTACTCAACCCTACTACCTGTTACTGTTATTTTTACTGTTATTTTTGCTGTTAATACTGTCTTTCTGTTATTCGTCCCTACTACCTGTTGCTGTTATTTCTGCTGTTATTTTTACTGTTAATACTGTCTTTCCGTTATTCAACCCTACTACCTGTTACTGTTATTTTACTGTAATTTTTGCTGTTAATTCTGTCTTTCCGTTATTCGTCCCTACTACCTGTTACTGTTATTTTACTGTTTATTTTGCTGTTAATACTGTCTTTCTGTTATTCGACCCTACTACCTGTTGCTGTTATTTTTACTGTTATGTTTGCTGTTAATACTGTCTTTCTGTTATTCGTCCCTACTACCTGTTACTGTTAGTTTCTGGTGTAAGCCTTGCGACTGACTGCCCCTGTCATTAACCTCTAGTTTATTAATGTCTTGGCCGCCGTAACAGTTTTCGCTGAGTTATTATTCCCGGTATTGTTGTGTTTGGCGCTGTTAAAGATGTATCCCTGTTGCTGCCCCCATTGTCCTTACTAGACCCGCCACTACCTATACCTACACCTGCACCTGTATCTACCTGTATCTGTACCTACACCTGTATGTACCTACACCTGTATCTGTACCTCACCTGTACCCCTGTACTGTACCCTACACCTGTATCTGCTCCATACCGTACACACCTGTACTCAATGCCTACACCTGTATCTGTACCCACACCTGTATCTGTACCTTCTGACCTGTATCTGTACCCCACACTGATATGTCCTACACCTCTTACACCTGTATCTATACCTACACCTGTATATGTACCTGCACCTGTATCTGTACCTACACCTGTACCTACACCTGTGCCTACACTATATCTGTCAACACCTGCATCTGTACCTACACCTGTATCACCTGTATCTGTACCCCACACTTGTATATGCCTCACACCTGTATCTGTACCCACCTGTATCTGTACCTACACCTGTATCTGTACCTACACCTGTATCTGTACCCACACCTGTGTGCCTACACCTGTATCTGTACCTACACACCTGTATATGTCACACCCACATCTGTACCCACACACTTGTATGTACCTACACCTGTATCTGTTGCCTACACCTGTATCTGTACCTCACTTCACCTGTCTGTAACTGTACCTATATCTTCAAACCTGTATCGCACTTCTACACCTGTATCTGTACCTCACCTGTATCTGTACCTACACCTGTCTGTACCCACACTTGTATATGTACCTGACTCCTACACCTGTATCTGTACCTACACCTACACCTGTGCTGTACACACCTGTACTCCTACACCTTATCTGTACCCACCTGTATCTGTACCCACACTGCCTGTGTCTGCACCCTACACCTGTATCTGTACCTACACCTGTATCTGTACCTACACCTGTATCTGTACCTACACCTGTCACCTACACCTGTACCTACACCTGTGCTGTACCTACACCTGTATCTGTACCCAAACCTGTACCCCACACCTGTATCTGTACCTACACCTGTATCTGTACCTACACACTGTATCTGTCACACCTGTATCTGTACCTACACCTGTATCTGTACCTACACCTGTATCTGTACCTACACCTGTATCTGCACACCTGTATCTGTACCTACACCTGTCTGCTACACCTACACCTTATCTGTATCTACACCTGTATCTGTACCCACACCTGTATCTGTACCTGTACCCCACACCTGTACCACACCTGTATCTCCCACACCGTATCTGTACCTACACCTGTATCTGTACCCAAACCTGTATCTGTACCCCACACCTGTATCTGTACCTACACCTGTGTTACCTACACCTGTATCTGTACCTCACACCTGTCTGTACCTACACCTGTATCTGTGCCTACACCCTGTGCCACACCTGTCTGTACCCCACACCTGCTAACTGTACCTACACCTGCCCTACCATATCTGTACCCTACACCTGTATCTGTACCTACACCTGTATCTGTACCTACACCTGTATCTGTACCTACACCTGTATCTGTACCCCACACACTTGTATCTGTACCTACACCTGTCTGTACCTACACCTGTATCTGTACCTACACCTGTCTGCACCTACACCTGTACTGTACCTACACCTGTATCTGTACCTGCACCTGTATCTGTACCCCACACTGTATCTGTACCTACACCTGTACCTGTACACCTGTATCTGTACCTACACCTGTCTGTACCTACACCTGTCTCTGCACACTCCTGCACCTGTATCTGTACCTACACCTGTATCTGTACCTACCTGTATCTGTACCCACACCTGTATCTGTACCTACACCTGTATCTGTACCTACACCTGTATCTGTCCTGCACCTGTATCTGTACCCACACTTGTATATGTACCTACACCTGTATCTGTACCTACACCTGTATCTGTACCTACACCTGTATCTGCACCTACACCTGTATCTGTACCTACACCTGTATATCTGTACCTACACCTGTATCTGTACCTACACCTGTATCTGTACCTGACACCTGTATCTGTACCCACACCTGTATATGTACCTACACCTGTATCTGTACCTACACCTGTATCTGTACCCACACCTGTATCTGTACCTACACCTGTATGTACCCACACCTGTATCTGTACCTACACCTGTATCTGTACCTACACCTGTATCTACCCACACTTGTATATGTACCTACACCTGTATTCTGTACCTACACCTGTATCTGTACCTACACCTGTATCTGTACCTACACCTGTATCCCTGTACCTACACCTGTATCTGTACCTACACCTGTATCTGTACCCCACACCTGTATATGTACCTACACCTGTATCTTACCCCTACACCTGTATATGTACCTACACCTGTATCTGTACCCACACACCTGTATCTGTACCTACACCTGATCTGTACCTCCACACCTGTACTGTACCTACACCTGTATCTGTACCACACCTGTCCACACCTGTATCTGTACTACACTGATCTGTACCACACCTGTATCTGTACCCACACCTGATATGTACCTACACCTGTATCTGTACCTGCACCTGTATATGCCCACACCTGTATATGTACCTACACCTGTATCTGTACCTACACCTGTATCTGTACCTACACTGTATCTGTCCCTGTATCTGTACCTACACCTTATCTGTACCTACACCTGCATATGCACCTACACCTGTATCTGTACCTGCACCTGCATATGTACCTACACCTGTATGGCCTACACCTGTATCTGTACCTACACCTGTATCTGTACCTACACCTGTATCCACACCTGTATCTGTACCCTACACCTGTATCTGTACCACACCTGTATCTACCCACACCTGTATATGTACCTAATCTGTATCTGTACCTACACCTGTATCTGTACCTCACCTGTATCTGTACCCCTACACCTGTATCTGTACCCACACCTGCATACGTACCTACACCTGTATCTGTACCTACACCTGTATCTGTACCTACACCTGTACATGTACCTGCCAACCTGTATCTGTACCTGCACCTGTATCTGTACTACACCTGTACCCACACCTGTATCTGTACCCCACACCTGTATCTGTACCCACACCTGTATCTGTACCCACACCTGTACCCACACCTGTATCTGTACCTACACCTGTATCTGTACCTACACCTGTATCTGTACCCACACCTGTACCCACACCTGTATCTGTACCTACACCTGTATCTGTACCTACACCTGTACCACACCTGTACTACCCACACCTGTATCTGTACCTACACCTGTACCTCACACCTGTATCTGTAACTCCACACTTGTACCCACACCTGTATCTGCACCTACACCTGTATCTGTACCTATACCTGTACCCACACCAGTATCTGTACCTACACCTGTACCACCCACCACCCCACACCTGTATCTGTACCTACATCTGTACCCACACCTGTACCTGTACCTACACCTGTATCTGTACCTACACCTGTACCCACACCTGTATCTGTACTTACACCTGTATCTGTACCTGCACCTGTACCTACACCTCTATCTGTACCTACACCTGTGCCCACACCTGTACCTGTACCTACACCTGTGCCCACACCTGTACCTGTACCTACACCTGTGCCCACACCTGTACCTGTACCTGCACCTGTACCCTCATGTTTCCTACAGGGTGAGCCGCTACACACAGACAGGGAGCGGGGTGTGCTGGCTCAGGGAAGGAACCTGGTGTTACAGAAGGTCAACAGGAGGTCCAGAGGTCACTATCAATGCCAGGTCACCAACGCCGTAGCCACCGTCACCAGTAATACCGCCTCGCTCGATGTCATGTGTGAGTAGTAAGAGTTATCTATCTATCTCTCTATCTATCTATCTATCTATCTATCTATCTATCTATCTATCTATCTATCTATCTAAATAAATACCCACTCTATTCCCCTTTGTGTTGTGTTTTGGTGAATAAATTTTGACATACAGTTCATAGTTCAGTGAGCTTCTTCACTCGTAATTTGATCTCAGTTGAATGTTGGAAAAATGTTTTGATCTTTGGAGCGAATCTTGCAACGTCAATCTCGTTGTAATTTACCTTCATTCTCCGTGTGTGTGTGTGTGTGTGTGTGTGTGTGTGTGTGTGTGTGTGTGTGTTTGTGTGTTATGTTATTCTAAATTGTTATTACTTTACACCATTTTAATTATTGGATGATTTTTTAATATTTGAATCATTGTTATTTTGGTTGTAGTGTGATTTTGATGTTGTCTTTTTAATAGTCGTGTTTTTTTTCTTTGTGAGGTTAACTGTTTTTTTTTAGTGTTTTTATTTTTGTAGACGACTAATTTTTGCCTCTCTCTCTCTCTCTCTCTCTCTCTCTCTCTCTCTCTCTCTCTCTCGTCATATGTCCTTGAATTTTTAGTTATGTTCAATTTTTTTAAACCCAAACCTTATAAGACTTCACCTTTAAATACCAGACACCTGTAATCCCTCCCTCCCTCTCTCTCTCTCTCCTCTCCTCTCTCCCTATTCCCTCTCCTCCTCCCTCCCCTGTCCCTCCTTCCCTCACTCACTTTTCCTCCCTCCCTCTCTCCCTCCTTCCCTCCCTCCGTCGATCCCTCTCCCTCCCTCTCTCCCTCCTTCCCTCCCTATTTCCCCTTCCCTCACTCACTTTTCCTTCCCTCACTCCTTCTCTCCTTTGATGCTGCCATTCACCTTTTTCTCCCTAATTCTCTCCCTTCTTCCCTCTCACCCCCTCTCCCTTCCTCCCTCTCACTCCCTCTCCCTCACCCTTTATCTATGACCATTGATCCCCGCACTATGAGCACTGAGCAGTATAGCACAAATTCTGTATCGGTCTGTCTCTACCTGTTAATGAGAGGTGTCTTAGGTTAATTACGTATCATAATTACACTTCTCTCTTAATCCTCCTCCTCCTGTTCTTCCCTCTTCCTCCCTTTCCTCCTTCTCCTCCCTTCCTCTTCCTCAGCCTTTGTACTTCAATTAACCTTTGCTTTCTGCCATAATGTGTTAGTTAAGCTACATCACCTTAACATGTTGTCTCACTTGGTCTCTCCTTTATTGTATTTTGCTCTTACCTGTGTTAATTATTTTTACCTGTGTTAATTATTTTTTACCTGTGTTAATTATTTTTTACCTGTGTTAATTACTCTTACCTGTGTTAATTATTTTTTACCTGTGTTAATTATCCTCAATTTTGTTAAGTACTCTCATCTCTGTTAATTACCTTCTCCTCTGTTAATTAATATCACCTCTGTTAATTATTCTCTTCTCTGTTGATTGCCCTAATTACCCTCTCCTCTGTTACTTGTCCTAATTACCCTCTCATCTGTTAATTACCCTTACTTCTGTTAATTACTCTCACCTGTGCTAATTACCCTCAACTTTTAATTAGTTTCACATATGATAATTACTTTCACTCACCTGGTGCGTCGCCATCTGTTTCAGTCGCCCCTGAATGCCGTGACCCGAGGAACCTGACTGTGTCCGTCACCGCCACGGAGGAGGTCAACCTCGAGTGTGTAGTGGAGGCCAACCCACCCCCGGTAAGTTGGAGGGAGAGGGAGAGGGAGAGGAAGCATAAAGTGTGTGCGTGGGTTGGAGTGAGAGGGAAGGGCGTTTAGGAATGGGAAGAAGAGAGAGAGAGAGAGAAGGATGATGAATATCTGAATGGAAAGGATTTTTCGAGAGTAAAGCTAAGATATATTTAAGAAGTTTCTCTCTCTCTCTCTCTTCTTCTAGACATTGAATAATATTATTAATATTAATAGACACACACACACACCATCCATTCATCCACTCATACACAACGTCACTGAACTGATTTGTTGTTATAAAATATTTATCATCTTGTTTTTGTTGACGTTCGTGTATTGATCCGACTTCAACTGAATTCTAATGCAAGAATTAATATATTGGGAAGTAAATATATGTTTATACCTGGTTATTGATGTCCAATTTATAGGTGTAATCGGGGTTTAGTTCGTAATGGTCTAGTCGATATTAACAAAATGAATTGACCCTGCGGGTAAAATATATCTAAACTGCTCTGTCATTATGTTACGTGGATGGGGTGTGTGTGTGTGTGTGTGTGTGTGTGTGTGTGTGTGTGTGTGTGTGTGTGTGTGTGCGTGTGTGTGTGTGTGTGTGAGAGAGAGAGAGAGAGGAAGAAGAAAAGGAATGAAAAGTAAGTAAAATAGACAAATAGACAAACTGAAAGAAAGAGGAAGAAATTGTGAAATAAAGAGAAAATGGAGATCGAGAGATAAATAAATGAGAGGAAAAGAGAAAGCATAAGAAATAGAAAGTGATGTTATTTTTAATTATTAATATTTCGGTTGTTTTTC
>NW_024729812.1:162500-165000 GCF_018991925.1 Homarus americanus | reverse complement strand
TAAGGGTGAAGGTTCACGTATGATAACAATGGAACATCTTATCAATATATTGAACACGACTTGGGAGGTTCATTAGTTTAAGGTGACCCATATGTGTCAAGGAGGAGAGAGAGGTGTGATACATACATACATACATACATACATACATAAAGGGATGAATGGTGATATATAGGTAAATTGATCAGTAGACAAGGTAAGATAGACAGCCAATTAGAGAGAAAGACAGGTAACTGGACCGAGATAGATGGAGAGAGAGAGAGAGAGAGAGAGAGAGAGAGAGAGAGAGAGAGAGAGAGAGAGAGAGAGAGAGAGAGAGAGAGAGAGAGAGAGAGAGAGAGAGAGAGAGAATTACTTAATGGTAAATTCCTCAATTATCTGTGAACATTAATAAGTCACACTCAGACACTAACCAAGACCTGTAACCCAGTGGTATTTTGCGAGTCGTTTCTCACGTATTAAAAACCCTGGCGATATCTAGCGACCAACCCCTTAAGTAATTATTTACAAGCTAGGTGATGTTGGGTATCAAGGTGTATATATTGGATAATCTCTTGGATATTTAAGGGTCAGTCTTTTAAGAATATCTGATACTGTTACCTTGGTGGCAGTCTTTCGTTTTATTAGCGATATATATAGGTTTGTCTTGTCTTAACTTAGCGATGTTTAAAGTTTGGCGATATATTTATATATATATATATATATATATATATATATATATATATATATATATATATATATATATATATATATATATATATATATATATATATATATATATATATATATATATATATATATATTAGTTAGTGTTTTGATTATTTAGCGATTTTTAAAACCCATTACCATAAAACACCCGACGATAATTTTAAAGTTTGTCTTTTGAATCTTGGACGATATTTATAGGTCAGCCCTTTATAATATAGAACGATATTTCAGGACATTTATTTAAGTATCAGGCGATATTTTCAGGTCAGTCTCTTCTATTGATGGAGATTACTAAATATCAGTGTCTCAAATATCGGTCCAAACGATATTTATGGTAAAAATATTTGGAGTACTTAGGAATATTCAACAGCCAGACGATATTTAATGGTTCATCCTTTAAATATTTGGCAATATTTTAAATAACTACTAGCATATCTCAAGCGGATACTAGCGATATTTCAAGCGACTACTGGCGATATTTATAGGGCAGCCCCCTGCACTCTACGATAAGGTAGCGGGGCGATGGACAGTGAGGGATGGTGACGGTCTATAATGATGGTGAGGGGAGAGAGGAGGTGAGGGGAGGGGAAAGGGGAGGAGGGGAGGGGGGACGGGGGAGAGGAGAGGGAAGGGGAGGGAGGGCGAGAGGGGAGAGAGGAGAGGGAAGGGGGAAGGGAAGGGAGGAGGGAAGGGGAAGGGAAGAATAAAGGGAGAGAGGAGAGGAGGGATTAGAGATGGAGAAGGGAGGGAAGTGGAGAGGGAAGAGGGGAGAAAGGAGGAGAGGGGAGGTGAGGAGGAATGGGTAGAGGTGGAAGCTAGAAGAGAGGAGACAGGAGAGGAGAGAGAGGAGGAAAAGAAGAGAAGGGAGAGAGGTGGAGAAGGGAGGTAATTGGAAATGGAAGAAGGGGAGAGAAGAACAGGGGAAGGGGGTGGAGAGGGGAGAGAGGAGAGGAGGAGAAGAAGGGAAGGTAAGAGAACGGTGAGAGAAAGGAAAATGGAAAAGGTAAGTCGATGGGGAGAAGAAAGAGAAAGTGGGATAGGAAAGAGAAAGACAGAGGATGGAAGGGAAAAGGGGGGAAGAGGAGAGGGAAGGAAGTCATCGATCTTGTGTGGGAAGGAAGGAAGGAAGCAAGGATGAGAGGGTAAGAGAGAGAGAGAGAGAGAGAGAGAGAGAGAGGGAGAGAGAGAGAGAGAGAGAGGAGTAGAGAAGCGTAGGGACAAAAAGGTGAGGAGCGAGGGAGGAAGGAGGAGGAGGGAAGATGGAATGGGGAGAAGATAATAAGACGAGAGAGAGTAAGGAGGAGACAGGAACGAAGAGGGAAGGAGGGAGAGAGGAGAAGAAGTGAGGGAGTGGAAGAGGTAAAAAAAGGTGGACAAAATAAATGAGAGGAAAGAGAGTGGGAAAGATGGTGGGAGGAGAGGGAGAGAGAAGAAGAGAGGGAGGGAAAGAGGAGGGGAAGGAGAGAAGGGATAAAAGAGAGATAGGGAAGAGGAAGAAAATGAAGGTTCCAAGTGTTCCCTGAAGAAGGCAGTGATGGGTAGGGAAACACCGGGTAACACTGAAGTACATTATTAACGGATAGGAGAAATACAAGTGGTGACTAGCGTGTGCCATTCACGAGGCACGGAGTCAGACTGAGACTGCCTTGCCATATGGCAGCCTCGGGGCAATGTTGCCACATAACATGTGCAGTGTTGCCACGTAATTATATACATAGATGCTACTCGGCACAGTAGCTTATATACATAACCTACAGAAAAATGACAGGGGGAAGGGAGAGAGGGGAAAGAGAAA
>NW_024729812.1:147500-160000 GCF_018991925.1 Homarus americanus | reverse complement strand
AGAAAGACAGACAGACAGACAGACAGACAGAGATATAGAAAGAATAGAGAGAGAGACGGACAGACCGAGGAGACAGACAGACAGACAGGCAGACAGGCAGAGCAGAGAGAGAGAGAGAGAGAGAGAGAGAGAGAGAGAGAGAGAGAGAAAGTGAAAGTGTGTGTGTGGCCACGTTTTCATGTTTACACACCATTACAGTTTCAGTCATACACATTATACTTACATTTTCCCACCACAACACGAGCCTATATACACACATTCCTGTCTGAAACACACACATATGCATTGTATCATTGTATATCTTTATGTGTTTGCGTGTGTGTGAGTGGTGCTATTTTTGCGGGTGCGTGCATGCTCATTTATGCATCAGATAAAAGCATTTCCTTTTGTGTGTGTGTGTGTGTGTGTGTATGTGTGTGTGTGTGTGTGTGTGTGTGTGTGTGTGTGCATGAATACACGTATGTCTCTATATGTATATCCGCTACATAAATATTTGTGACTGTTATAACGTTCATATATACAGTACCTATATATTGTAGAGTGTAGCTATGAATCCAACAATGATAAAGTGTTGTGTGTGAACGAGTTAGAATATTACTGAAGGCTGCCTTAATACCGACCAAAAACTTCGGCCGACTGTTAGTAGGTATGACTCTGGTTATTAAGCATGGAACCCGCTAATGATCGACCTTGTTCTAGATTCTTATAATGCGAAACTACTTGTTGATTTATGCCTGGATACGTTTATTGTTCCCTGTGTGTGTGTGTGTGTGTGTGTGTGTGTGTGTGTGTGTGTGTGTGTGTGTGTGTGTGGGTGGGTGTTCGATAGCCTGTGATTGTATTTTATTTTATAAATTCGTCCGTTGAGTTATATTGTCTCACACAAAAATCGTAAATATACTTTTGGAGCGAGCACATATATACATATACTTGAGTATGTACGTAAACATACATGCTCTCTCTCTCTCTCTCTCTCTCTCTCTCTCTCTCTCTCTCTCTCTCTCACCATCCCCGGCACAGGCAACGTTAACTAAAGCTAAATATTTACCGTGGAGAAATCTGCTCAATTCATCCAGAATATCAAACGCCAGCCGCCATCATGCAGAATTCTACCTATACAAATTCTCAAAACAGCTCCATGGTGACGAAGCGTACATGTGAGGGTAGTGCTGAGTCGGGTCTTCTAGTCTAGCCCAGCGGAACGTGTGTGTGTGTGTGTGTGTGTGTGTGTGTGTTTATACTGTACATATTGCCAGGCGTTCGTTCGTCTGGCGTCACGATGAGAAATAATAGGGAGACGGACGGGTTCAAGGCGTAGGAATTTTGGCCCACTGATCCCGAGGCTTAAGTCTAGCAGAGTTTCCCGGGGATTTTAGCGGAAGTTTAGTAAAGTTTTTTGGCGGAGTTTTGCAGAAGAGAGGAGGAGGAGGAGGAGGAGGTGGTAATGGGGAGGGAAGAAGCGATAAAGAAAGAAAGGAGAATAAAAGATAGAGATGAAAGATGAAATATAGGGGGTTGTGAGGTGTGATAGGTGAAGTGTGAGGCACTGTATGAAAGGAGAGGGTTGACGTGTGAAGGGTGAGAGTGGGGGTATGAAGAGTGAGGAGCCAGGTGTGAGGTATAAAGTGTGAAGGGTGAGGTGTGAGGTATGAGGTGTGAAGAAAAGAGTGAGGTGTGAGGTATGAAGGGTGAGGTGTGAGGTATGAGGTGTGAAGAAAAGAGTGAGGTGTGAGGTATGAGGTGTGAGGTATGAGGTGTGAAGAAGAGAGTGAGGTGTGAGGTATGAAGGGTGAGGTGTGAGGTATGAGGTGTGAAGAAAAGAGTGAGGTGTGAGGTATGAAGAGTGAGGTGTGAGGTATGAGGTGTGAAGAAAAGAGTGAGGTGTGAGAGTGTGCAAAGGCAGGGACTCCAGGGATAGAAATCCCTTACCAGACCAATCAGGTTCTTAATAAAGGAAAGTCAAGGACCATGGTTTTCTGAGGAATAACAAACAACCGTTTGAGATTGACATCTCCTTACTATAAAAATATAACAAAACTCTGACACCACTCAACAAACATCAAATAATTACGGGAGTCAAACAATTAAGGCAGTCAACAGTTAATGGAGTCAAACAATTAATGGAAGCAAACAATTAAAGGAATCAAACAATTAATGGGAGTCAGCAATTAATAGAATCAAACAATTAATGGGAGTCAACAACTGAAAGAATCAAACAATGAACAGATATTTCCTACGGCAGTGGCCCTGGGGGAAGGTTCTGGAACAAGGTGATCCACACGCAGGGTAGGGAAGCGTCCATTCAACTCCACACTCGAGCGACGTCTTGAAATGGCAGAACACAGGGGCACAGACGGAATGAGATGAACTGACGGTCGTGGTATGGTAGTGGTAGATGACCAGAGAATTGACAGTCTATAGGTGGAGGTCTGGGGACACAGCCCACGAGTCCAGGACCTATGATGAGATCACAGCCAGAATTTGACGAACAGCTGGGTAGCTAGTTAGTGACTGTATGGCAGCTGGGGTGAATCTGCCTGTGACCCAGATAGACGCTGCCGTTCTCACCTCTGTCCAACCGCCCCAAGTGTCGTCCGCACCAGCAAACGGCTTAGGTGTAATAACCAGCAGAAGATCATTCCGCCACTTACAGAATATGAAGGTGATGTATAAAGTGTGAGGGTGAAGGAGGTGAGGTGTGAGGTGTGAGGGTGCTGAAAGAAGAGAGTGGAGTGTGGTGTAGGGTGTGAAAGAGAGGTGAGGTGGTGTGACGTGTGAAGATGAGGTGAGGTGCAGGGGGTGTGGGGGTGCTGAGAGTGTGGTGTGTGGGGTGAAGATGGGGGTGAGGGTGTGGGGTGGGGGTGTGAAAGAGAGGTGAGGTGTAGGGTATGAGGTGTGAAGAAAAGAAGTGGGGTGTGAGTGAAAGGTGATGTGTGGGGTGTGAAGTGTGAAGGTGAGGTATAGGAGGTGTGAGGTGTGAGGTGAGGGTATGGGAGGGTGTAAGTGTGAAGATTGAGTTGTGAGGTGTGAAGATGAGAGTGAGGTGTGAGGTGTGAAGGGTGAGGTATAGGGAGGTGTGAGGTGTGAAGAGTGAGGTGTGAGGTTTGAAGGGTGAGGTATAGGGAGGTGTGAGGTGTGAAGAGTGAGGTAATGAATGTCTCAATAGTCTTAGAGTCAGTATGAGACACAGACATACAGAGCAAAAACAAGAGAAAAGGGAAAAGGAAAATTAGATATAAAAGGCCGGGCCTGAGCTAAGGAAGAGAAGATAGAATAAACAAGGTAAACAAACACTGGCTCACACACGTACGCTTCCCCCCGCTGGCTACAAACACCAGTGGAGAGAATAATACTTGGCAATTAATCACTAATTAGGAAGGTAACTGCAGGTAGGTTACGGCAATAACAAATTGTCCCAATGACGTAATAAAGTCAATAGTCGCCATCACTGATTGATATATTTTTGTCCTTCCTTCAGATAATTCAAGTTCTGCGGAGTCCTCTCCTCTTCTGGTGGTGTTCGTGGGCGCTGTGAGCGGCTTCGTCTTCATCCTGACTGTTCTAGGGGTGGCGACGCGTTCCCGATGCCGGCGCCGACGGATGAGTCCGGACGTATCTTCCGACACCAACAAACCGCGGGAAGAAGGTAAACAAACACTCTAGCCCCGGGGGTCCATCCGGGAGAGGAGACAGAGCCTCTTGGAGAGAAAGACAGACGAGAAAAGGAGGGAAAGACAAAGATAGAAAGAGAAAGACGAAAAGAAACCGTGACTAATAACCGCTGCATCAGCCATTACGACTTTCCTAAAACACTCAACAACTCTGGACTCGCTGTAATGACTTCATACTTGGGTGGAAATTACTCCTTGTACCTAGAGATAAATTACGTGCGAGAGAGAGGAATGAAAAATAATTAAGTCTGGGGAAGTCATCATAATAATAAGTGGTAGCAGCAATAATGATGGCAGGGTTGTTGATGGAGTCGTGTTGTGTTGATTGAACGTCGAGGACTTGAGTTCGAATTGACTTTGTTGTAAAAGAGAATTTGGTCATCTGGAGAAACGAAATTTGAAGGAAACTTTTTATATTAAAATATATTAACCATTTCTCTCTTATTATCTGTCATTTCTCTTGTTATTATAAATTTTATGTGTATTTGATTATTCTTCGACTAATTCTTTATCATTACTCGGGTACTTATTCTTTACTTTATCATTACACTACGACAGGTATTCACAGGCGACTATTCTTCCATCTGTGATGATAATTATCATCCACTTCATCTTGTCGTCCTCTGAGTGTCAGTGCTAATTAACTTTTGTTCCTGAGTCGCGAGGCATTGATTTACCTATAATTGTATTCTGATTCTCTTGATTTGTCTTCTATAATTATCGTAACTCTATATTGGATGGACTTACTTGTTTGGTCGTAAGTGAATAATGTTTGGTCATGTTTGGTGAAGTTTGATGCTGTTTGGACGTGATGTATTAGAACACACTCTCTCTCTCTTTCTCTCATTTCTCCCACTTTCCCACTCTCTCTCTCTCTCTCTCTCTCTCTCTCTCTCTCTCTCTCTCTCTCTTTCTCTCTCTCTCGCCAGTCATGTGGGCGGGTATCATACATAACTTGCGGTGAGTGGGAGTGATGGCACGCCAAATTTTCATCGCGGAAGATTTTTATAATGATATTCTTACATCTTGTCATGGGGCACGGAGCAGACACCAGACACGGAGCAGACACCAGACACGGAGCAGACACCAGACACGGAGCAGACACCAGACACGGAGCGGACACCAGACACGGAGCAGACACCAGACATGGAGCGGACACCAGGCATGGAGCAGACACCAGAGACACGGAACAGACACCAGACACGAGCAGACACCAGACACCAGGACAGACGCACCAGACACGGAGACAGACACCAGACACCAAGGGCCTGGGCAGACACGGAGCAGACACCAGACACAGACAGACACCAGACACACAGGGCAGACACGACACAAGCGGACACTGACACACGAGCAGACACCAGACACAGAGACACCAGACACGCACAGACACTCAGGAGCAGACACCAGACACGGAACAGACATCAGACACAGGAGCAGACACCAGACACGGAGCGGACACCAGACACAGGCGGACACTGTGACACGGAGCGGACACCAGACATGGAGCAGACACCAGACACGGAACAGACACACAGACACGGAACAGACACACAGACACAGGAGCAGACACCAGACACGGAGCAGACACCAGACACGGAACAGACACTATGACACGGAGACAGACACGGAACAGACACCAGACACGGAACAGACACTGTGACACAGACACGGAGCAGACACCAGACACGGAGCAGACACCAGACCAGGAGCAGACACACTAGACCACAGAGCAGACACCAGACACGGAGCAGAGACAGACACGGAGCAGACACCAGACACGGAACAGACACCAGACACAGGAGCCGGACACAGACACGACAGACACCAGACATGGAGCAGACACCAGACACGGAACAGACACCAGACACGGAACAGACATCAGACACGGAGCAGACACCAGACACGGAGCAGACACTGACCACGGAGCAGACCACGGAGCAGACACAGACACGGAGCAGACACTGCGACATGGAGCAGACACCAGGCATGGAGCAGACACCAGACACGGAACAGACACCAGACACAGAACAGAACAGACACAGACACGGAGAGCACACCAGACACGAGCAGACACAGACACACCCAGACACGGAGCAGACACCAGACACGGAGCAGACACCAGACACAGAGCAGACACTGTGACACGGAGCAGACACCAGACACGGGCAGACACAGACACTGAGCAGACACGACACAGGAGCAGACACCAGACACTGAGCAGACACTCAGACACGGAACAGACACCAGACACTGAGGAGACACCAGACACGGAACAGACACCAGACACGGAGCAGACACCAGACACGGAGCAGAGAGCCAGACATGGTTAAGACACCAGACACTGAACAGACACCAGCCACGGAGCAGACGCCAGACACAGGCAGACACCAGCCACGGAACAAACACCAGACACAGAGTAGACACCGACACGGAGCAGACACCAGACACGGGCAGACACCAGCCACGGATAGACACCAGACACAGGAGCAGACACCAGCCACGGGAGCAGACACCAGCCACGGAGCAGACACACTGCATCACGGAGCAGACACCAGCCACTGAGCAGACACCAGACACAGAAACAGACAGCAGAGTACGGAGCAGACACCAGACACGCAGCAGACACCAGACACGGAACAGACACCTGACACGAGAGCAGACACACACAGACACAGGAGCAGACACCAGACCACGGAGCAGACACCGACACGGAGTAGACACCAGACACAGCAGACACCAGACACGGAGCAGACACAGACACAGACAGACACACCAACAGACACAGAACCACCAGACACGGAGCAGACACCAGACACGGAACAGACACCAGACACGGAGCAGACACACAGACACGGAGCAGACACTGCAGGAGCCAGACACCACAGAGCAGACACGGAACAGACACCAGACACTTTAGAGCAGACACCAGACACGGAGCAGACACAGACACAGAGTATGACACAGGGCAGGACCCCACCAGACCCAGGGCAGACACAGACACTCAGACACAGAACAGACACCAGACACAGCAGACCAGACACGGAGCAGACACCAGACAAGTGAGCAGACACCAGACACGGAGCAGACACGGAGCAGACACTGAGCAGACACTAGACACTGAGCAGACACCAGACACGAGCAGACACTAGACACTGAGCAGACACCAGACACGGAGCATACCACACAGACACAGACAGACACCAGACAGGAACAGACATCAGACACGCAGACACTCAGACACCAGGAGCAGACAGCAGACAGAGACACGACACGGAGCAGACACCAGACACTGAGCAGACACTGAACTGGAGCAGACACAGACACAGGCAGCCACAGACTGGAGCAGACACAGACACGGAACAGACATCAGACACGGAGCAGACACCAGACACGGAACAGACACCAGCCACAGGTGAAGACACCAGCCACCGGAGCAGACACGGACACAGGAGCAGACACTGAGCCACTGAGACAGACACCAGACACAGAAACACAGACAGCAGACCTCAGACACGGAGCAGACACCAGACACGGAACAGACATCAGACACGGAGGAACAGACACAGACACACGGAGCAGACACCAGACGGAGCAGACACACAGACCGAGCAGACACCAGACCACTCAGAGCAGACACCAGACACGAAAAGACAGCAGACACAGGAGCAGACACCAGACACGTGAGCAGACACCAGACACAGAACAGACACCAGACACGCAGCAGACACCAGACACAGGAGCAGACACTGTGACCACTGACACGGAACAGACACCAGACACAGGCAGACACAGACGGAGCAGACACACATGAACAGAGCAGACACCAGACACGGAGAGACAGACACGGAGACACCAGACACGAGCACAGACACGAGCAGACACTACCAGAGCACTATGACACGAGCAGACACCAGACACAAGGAGCAGACACTGCAGACCAGAAGAGACACTGACACAGAGAGCAGACACTGACACAGAGCAGACACACCAGACCCGGAGCAGACACCAGACACTGAGCAGACACCAGACACAGGAGTAGACAATTGACACTGAGCAGACACTACAGACACGAGCAGAGACACCAGACACTGAGCAGACACCAGACACGGAGCAGACACCAGACACGGAGCATACACTGCATTAATGGTTAAGACAATTGCGACACGGAACAGACATCGATATGGAGCGAGACACTGAACAGTGAACAGACACTGCACACGTGGGAGCAGACACCAGACACGGAGCAGAGAGCCAGACATGGAGCAGACACAGACACTGAGCAGACACCAGCTGGGCAGACACCAGACACGGAGCGGACACCAGCCACGGAACAAACACCAGACACAGAGTAGACACCAGACACAGAGCAGACACCAGACACAGGCAGACACCAGCCACAGGAGCAGACACAAGACACGGAGCAGACACCAGCCACGGAGCAGACACCAGCCACGGAGCAGACACACCAGACACAGAGCAGACACCTGCCACTGAGCAGACACCAGACACGATTAGAACAGACAGCAGACAGCAGACACGGAGCAGACACCAGACACTCAGATACGGTACAGACACCAGACACGAGCAGAAGACCAGACACGGAGCAGACACTGAGACACGGGAGACAGACACAGACACAGAAGACACCAGACACAGAACACCAGACACGGAGCAGACACCAGAATGGAGACACCACCACAGACACAGACACGGGAGCAGACACAGGGCGAGCACCAGACACAGAGCACACCAGACACAGGCAACAAACACCAGACAACACCAGACACACAGAGCAAGACACCAGACACGGAACAGACACCAGACACTGAGCAGACACCAGACACGGAGCAGACACCAGACACGGAGCAGACACCAGACACGGAGCAGACACCAGACACGGAGCAGACACCAAGTAATGGGCCGAGTCGTGACAGTGAAGAAATTACACCTGATCGATATGGTTGTCTATGCAGAAACGTCCGATAATGTTGCTAATTTTTTTTCCCACCGGAGTTATGGATTCACTTACAAGTCTTAGAAAATAGAGGCGATGAGAACGAGAGAACATAAGACGGTGTTGTATTCTTCAGTAGTGATCTGGTATAGAGGTAAGTTAACCCCTGCAGAAACAAGTCTCATGGTAACTATTTCTTATGACAGATTTATATACAATTGCAGTTTATAGAAGACGGTAAAACTGAACAGTGAAAATTGGGCTGGATTTTAATGATTATGATGCTGTTGTGTATTATATCTGTCATTGTTGTTATTTTATTAGTGTCATACATGTAACTACAGCACATAACAATAATACGAAATAACAGTACAGTGAAAATAGTATGTAGGTCGTAATCGTTTACTGCCTTGAATTTGGGGGTCAGTCTTCCTATGAACACCGGTTATTGTTGTTCTTTATCACAGTCAGACATACTCTTGCAACTCAAAGAAAGTGGAAATACCAGTGTTGAGATAATGTGTTGAAGGTAATTTTCTATGACGGTTTGTTGTGTCTGGTATGTAATTGTATGTACGTAATTATGTAGACAGTTGCAACTAACAGAAACTGGTGTGTGTGTGTGTGTGTGTGTGTGTGTGTGTGTGTGTGTGTGTGTGTCAGGATACACACATACATGAATCCCTAACTAGTTTGGTTCACACATGTTTCGGAAGTTTCCAACACTCTTTGGCTCCTCCTGTGACAAGAGGAAGAAGAAGAAGACCTCCACAACTCTCTTATTACGCACCATCACATTAGTCAGTTTTTTTTTGTTCTGTCACACACACACACACACACACACACACACACACACACACACACTCACACACACACACACACACACACACACACACACACACACACACACTCACACACACACACACACACACACACACACACACACACATTACTACCCCTTTTTTACACTTTACTCTCACGGAAAGTCATAATATATAGACAATATTTTGCAATATACCACTGAGTCATAACCTTTGACACCATCTCATTATGAATCGACATTTATTCAGACTACGTCGACAGACTTACAGATATTACACCGGCAGATCACCAAAACACATTGTCATATTACATTATCCAGGAGCCAACCGTAGGTACGGATATGGGTGTCTTACGGTATAGGAACCCACAAAGCTCTCAAACAGTCTTCTGGCAGTACGGTATTCCGTTTTCGATAATGTTACCGTGTATATATTGTAATATAATCAGTGTTATTAATATTTGCTCTATTGACTCACATATTTTTATAACATGTCAACAGAAACACTTGGTCTAACTGTTAAGGAGCGTGTCTCGAGTATTGTTTCAATGATAGTCTTTTTTATGAAGCTGAATCGAATGACACTTAATTGTTTCGAGTTTTGAACTCTGTTCAAAATAAACTGAAAAGTATTGAGAATAAATTGCAAAAGGGGTGCAGATACCACTAATTACTACTACTACTACTACTGTACTACTACTTTGCTGTCACTCGGAATCGAGTATGACGGTTATTCAGTTATGTTACAATGATATGAGTTATTGAAGATATCACCTTCGTTGGTGAGCTCTGAACTGACTCGGGAGGTCGATACGGGACCGTCCACACATGTTGCACGTGTGGAGGGCTACATCTAGTGCAGGAGGGGCGGTCTTTCCGGCGCTGGCGCTTGTTTACCTGTGTATGCAGTCGCGATAACTCGAAAGTATTGACACCTTCTTGTGTGGTGCTCCTCCAAGCTTTACGGTGAGGAGTGATCGTCTCGCAGGTGAGGGGGTTGACTTGGCACCTTTTCAGGTTTGTCTTAAGACTATCCTTAGACCATTACAGTCGCCCGCCAACGTTACGTTTACTATTCGTTAGGTGACTGGAAAGTAGCTGCTTTGGCAGTCTACTTCCGTCCATGCGGGTACCATGGCCAGTCCAATGTAGTTATTCATGGATAACGGTAGCCTTGATGCTCCTACAGTTGGTGTCAGCGACAATACTGGCATTTTTTCTCTTGTCCTCCCAGCGAACTCGGAAGATGAAGCATACACTACATTGGTGAAAGTATTCAAGTACCTTGAGGTGCCTCCTGTATGTAACCCATGTCTCACTGCCATACAGCAGGGTGGGGAGGATCACTGATCGATATACGTGCAACTTTGTAGATAATTTCAGCTCCCTACAGCTGAAGACATGGGTATGGAGTTGGCCAAAGCCGATGTTGAAACTCTATATATCTGCCCGTGGTGGTGGACAAGTAGGAGCCAAGGTACTGAAAGTAGGTAGTACCGTTAATCTGGATGGATGGTGGAGGTGTTATTGAACCCGGGGTAAGCTGAAAGAGAATCTAAGACTTACGTAAAGTCTCGTTCAAGATTCTTCCAACACTGCTCGAGTCAACTGACAACTTAAGGCCGTTTGTTTACCATAGTACGTAGTAAAAAATATGAATGAATATAAAAGGTTATCGATGATTGGTTACTTAGTTCCCCTGTTGCTTAAATAATGGTTGGGCTTTCTTGTTTCGTATTATATTATACTATAGTACGTACTAAAGTAAACAAACGGCCTTGAGTTGCCAACTGTCTCCAGCAGTGTTCGAAGAATCTTGAACGAGACTGTATATTCACCTCAAGGGCAAAATGTGCATCCACTTACACAGGTGTTCAATATCTCCTTGAATGTCGCGTTCATTGAGAGCGACGAGGGTGAGATCGTCTGCATACTGAAGTTTAGCGATGAAAGCGGCTGATACCTCTGTTCATGCCTGGAGTCGTCTTATGTTGAAAATTCCTTTCATCCCATACTGGATGTCCACCCTACCGGTTAAATTGGCACTGGCACTGGTAAGGAAAGCAGTCAAGACATTCGAAAAAAAATTTGGTGCCATTACACATCCTTGTTTTACCCCCGTTTGGTTGGGGAAGAACTCAGACTGGGTGCCATTATGCAGGACGCAGCCGCTTATGCCATCGTGGAGTTGCCTCACATTGGCGATGAATTTTGGTGGGCAGCCAAAACGACTGAGGGTCCACCAGAGGTCTTCTCTGTTGGCTGAGTAGAGGGCCTTTGTAAGGCTTATGAGGCCATGTACAGGTCATAACCTTGCTCTCTGCACTTTTCCTGTATCTGGCGGGCAACAAAACTCATGTCAGTAGTGCCACGTGATGGTCTAAAACCATACTGAGATTCTGGGAGGAAGTTTTCCGCCTCAGGAAGAAGTCTGTTTAGGAGGACTCGGGCGATAATCTTGACAGCTACAGACAGCAGCAAGATCCCACGGTAGTTGTCACAATCTGACCGGTCTCCCTTGTTCTTATAAATATTGACAATGGAGGCGTCTTTAAGAGCTTGGGGTACTTGCCCCTTCTCCCATATATTCTCCAGGAGAGAGTGGAGACGGCTGGTAAGCAGAGGTCCTCCTGCTTTATACACCTCAGCTGGGATTCAATCAGGCCCTGTGGCTATGTTATCTGCTTTATGACAGTAGCTACCTCACCCAGGGATGGAGGATAGCTGAGGTGGACACACACACACACACACCATCATCTCCTGACATCTACTATGGATCGTTGTCCTCCTGAACGTCGAGGTCAGGCGAACCACCAATCTAACTTTGCCTGTAATTATAGTGTGTGTGTGCGTGTGTGTGTGTGTGTGTGTGTGTGTGTGTGTGTGTGTGTGTGTGTGTGTGTGTGTGTGTGTGTGTGTGTGTGTGTGTGTGTGTGTGTTTATTCAATAGTGTAAAAACATCTATCATTTAACCCAGTGATTAATACACTTGTTGACTTTATAAATATGCACATTATAACCTGTCTATTGCCATGATCCAGCTATAGTTTGT
>NW_024729812.1:95000-140000 GCF_018991925.1 Homarus americanus | reverse complement strand
ACACACACACACACACACACACACACACACGCACACATGTTTTCTATCTACATTTCATGGCGCTTTAAGGTCAATTAAGAAATCAACAATAATTTATAATTTCCTTTTCATCAAGATAAACTGTTGTGTCACTGTACTAATGCAGAACTCTGTGTTATACATGAGAATGACGCATCAGCCCTCAGGGTATTGTGTTCGGGTGTAGCGAGGAGTTCAGAGGTGCGTGTGTGTGTAATAATAATAATAATAATAATAATAATAATAATAATAATAATAATAATAATAATAATTATAATAATAATACTAATAGTTAACGGCTTATTAAAAACAAACATGACAGCCAAAAGGCTGAAAACATACAGTTACATAATTGGGGAATGGGTCACTTAATTGGCAAATAATATACAAGTAACATAAATGATACAACTATGGTATATAAAAACAAAGTGGAGAGGAGGTTATACTGCAGGGCAATTCAACACAGTGACAGTGCAAAAAAGTAAGATTGGCAGGAGTAAACACACTGGTTGATTACGAATAGTTGATACTTTTTACAATGATTGGGACTGGGCTGTTCTTATAGAGATCAGTACGTGTTCGTGTGGGTAGGATGCGGTTGAGGTGTTGAACAGTAATTCGCGGACAAGGGATCTCGAATGGAAGCAGGAGATGGTGTTGAGGATGGGGCAGAGGCCTCTCCTTAAATTTGCAGATTAGATTTTAATGATGATCAGAGAGAGCCGAGAAGGTCAGTGTGCTGAGCTCTCTTGATATGCGGAGTAGGAGGGGGGAGAATAATCTTGCACGCCCTCATCTGCTCTTTTTAGGTATTCCATTTGTGGTATTTAGGAGACCAGGTAGGGGAGGCATAGGTGAGCTTGGGAAGTATGAATATTGAGTAAGCACTGAGGAGCTTGGGCGCGGGAACTCCACGGGACTTGAGACGGCGGAGGAGGTGGAGACGAAAACTTGAAGATTTGACAACGACGTGTGTTTTCCAATTTAGTTTATTATCTATTGTGACGCCGAGGAGCTTATTGGCGTCCACAACCTGGGTGTGTTGGGGCCCAAAGTAATGGAGGGAGGTGGGACACGGTCAGATGTGCAAAGCCATGAACTTGGTATGGTTGATGATGATATGGTTGTTAGTGGCCCAATTTTGGAGGTGGTTTAGTATATTCTGGAGGGCGCTGTAGTCGGGAGCCGAGTTGTTCACACTGATCCCAATGGTGGAGTCGTCGACATATTTGTAACGAGTGGGTGTTTCTCTCAGGGCATCATTTAAGCATGGGGAAGTAGAGCGGACCCATCTTGGTGCCTTGGGGGACGCCACACTTGAGTGAATGAAAAGTGGAGACAGCCCCTCGGAAGTGTACAGCTTGGTGTCGGTCATTAAGGAAGTCTGTAAGCCATGGTATAAGACTTCTCCGAAACCTGAGGTCTATAGTTTTATTGATGATTAAATTGTGGTCGACTAGATCAAATGCCTTGGTGAAGTCAATGAAGGAGACAGCCACAGACGTGTTTCGCTTTTCCAGATGGCGGTACATGTAGTCGAGAAAGTTGACAAGACAGTGAGTGGTGGAGGAAGTTTTCATACAGCAAAATTGCTGAAGATCTATGACGCCTGCAATATAAGCATAAGCCGAGTCAAAAACGAATTTCGCAGATTAAGCCAGGTATTATAATGGCAATGGGTCGTAAGTCTTTTAAGGATTGTGGGCTCGTTGACTTGGGTATTGGACACCTTTGAGGTATTCCAGTCAGCTGGGCACCTTGCTTGACTGAGGGAGAAGCATTGATGATGGAGCAGAGGGGTTTAGCTAGTTCCGGGGAGAGCTCCTTGTAGAGTTTCATTGGTAAGTCAATGGGGGTGGTGGAGCGTTTTCACTTCAGTTTGTTCACACGTCCTGCTATTTCAAGTTCTTCCACTAAGTCAGTGGGAAAGGGGGATGATAGGTAAGCAGGGAGATTGGTTGTGTCAAGCCTGGGGAGCGTCTGGCATATAGTTGCGAAATGGTTGTTAGATCACGCAGCTGCGTCAACATTAGTGAGATGGCTAAGGAAGAGGGTGTGTCATATTGTTTAGTCCACAGAGTTCTTAAAGCTTATCATACCACTGACTGATGTTGGTCTGCTTCAGATGTTGCAGCTTTGGTAGTAAGACTTCTTTGCAGCGCGTATTTCACGGCTGACTTAGTTGCGAAGGGTGTGTGTGTGTGTGTGCTTTATATACTGTGTATATATATATATATATATATATATATATATATATATATATATATATATATATATATATATATATATATATATATATATATATATATATATATATATATATATATATATATATATATATATATATATAAAAAACACCTTATCAAAGCGTATTACCAATTGCTATTGAGTCTTTTAATAGGTTTTCCCTCGTCATTTCATTATCGATATCATTAATAATATTTCACATGAATAGACACACACTCACACCAACATAATACAGTACACAACACTCAACAACCAATTATTTACGATTCATTAATAATATATTTAGTCAACCTAATTATAGTTTCCAAAGGTCTTTCTCAATATTCACATCATTATACATTTCTATTAAATATGTCCAGTCAAGCAATGAAGAGAAGAATCAACACGAGAAATGCATTTTATTTCACGTTAGTTAATTCACTCTCAAAAATAACTTTATACAGGTGTGCTGACCTTAGTCCTCGTGAGGAGGGTAGTGAAAGGAGAGAGACAACAAGAGGAATGCACGGGGAAAATAGAGAAGAAGAGAGAGAAGGCTGAGGAGAGAGAAAGAGAAAAAGGAAAGGGCTGATGCGAGGATAAAAATGGGGAAAAGACAGAGGAAGAGGAGTGTATACTAAGACGAGAGATGCAAGGGGGAAATAGAGAAGTGGGAAGAAGAACAGAAACGAGAGAATGAGAAAATAGAGGGAATTAGGGAGGAAACAGACAGACAGACAGAGAGGAAAGAAGAAACAACGAGAGAGAGACAGAGTCTAAAACCTCCCGTAACAAGGTGTCTACAAAGTTTAATTACCTTCAGCTCACATTACAGAACGTGCTAAAGTTACCCCGAGTCTCTTCCACTTGAGGCGAGGAACCTGATCACACGCTCTCCTCCCACTTCATTATGTTAGGTGTATTATATCCGTCAATGTAGTGAAGTACCCTGCTGGTCTGGTCTCGACAGGTGTCAATATTCACCTTGGCAAATTGGTTACTACGGCAATTTGGACTAGTTCACTGCAGCAGTATTGAGGGAGTGTGTGTGTGTGTGTGTGTGTGTAACAATGTGTGTGTGTGTGTGTGTGTGTGATGTAACAAAGGTACTTGATATAACAAAGGTACTTAAATTTGATAACAAAGGTACTTAAATTATCCAACCAGGAACAAACTTGCAGCAATGGTTTTAAATTAGATAAATTTAGATTTCGGCGCTAGATAGGTAAACACTGGTTTGGAAATAGAGTTGTGGATGAGGCAGACAAGTTATCAAATATCACCATTAACTCGAACACGCTAGGTCCTTTAAAATATAGGTTGGATGGATATATGAGTGATAGGAGTTGGGTGTAAACGGGGCTGTCTAGTACGGGCCAATGGGCCCCCTGCAGTTCTCCATTCGTTGTGTTGCGCGATGCATGATGTGTGTGTGTGTGTGTGTGTGTGTGTGTGTGTGTGTGTGTGTGTGTGTGCTTTAGGGAGAGGTGAAAAGAGTGATGAAGAGAGAGGACGCGGTAAAGAAATAAAGGAAAGCAGAGATTGCATGAAGGTGACGAAGAAAGACAGAAATAGAATGAAAGTCTGACACACACACACACACACACACACACCAGGACGCTGCTGGTCCACTTCAGGTTCAAGATGCAACACAACACACTAGATGTTCCTGGAGGTCACCTTCTCGAGGACCCTGAAGATATTGGGTTTGATGTCTTATATTGTCTGTGTCTGTCTGTGTCTGTCTGTGTCTGGTGGGGGAGGGAGAGGGAGAGGGTGGGGAGAAAGAGGGGAGGGTGGGAGAAGATGTAGGATGGGAGAGGGAGAGAAGGAGGGTGAGGAGGGAGATGGGAGATGGCGGAGGGAGAAAAAGAGAGAAGGAGGGAGAGGGAAGGAGGCAGAAGGAGTGAGGAAGAGGGAGGGAGAGAGAGAGAAGGAGAAAGGAGAGGGAGAGAGGGAAGAGAGGGAGAAAGGGAGTGACACTGGAAGGGAAAGAAAGATGGAGATAGAAAGAGAGAGAGAGGGAAAGAAACAGAGATAAAAGTGGGACAGACACACGGACAGAGAGATACACAGACAGACAGACAGACAGACAGACAAACAGATAGACAGACAGACAGACAGACAGCTGAAAAGTACCGAGCCTCTACCTGTACCTTTCTCACCTGATGCTGCGAATACCACAGATCCTCACAAATGAAGAGGAAATTACCCGTACCATGGCGACAACTGACATGCAATATCTGCCTGCAACATCATCAATTGATCCTCTGAGTGGAAGATTTCCTTGTAATCGACGGGAGGGAATTCCTGCAGTAACGTTTTAATTTTTGTGCAATATCTGCAATATGAAGCCGTATGACGTCAATTTGTGTGCAACTTCTGTAAACTACAACATTATTAACTGATACGATAAACTGAACACAAACAAATTCATGCAATTAAGAGGAAAATTTTATTTGTCCGCCGCCAATTTTTATGCAACATCTGCAACGTCAACATCCAGTACTCAGAGTAATAGAATTTCTTGCAGTTAATTTTTTTTGCAACATTCGTCTGTCTCTCTGTTCTCTCTGTCTGGCTGCCTGATCGTCTGTGTTTAGAGATGAATTTAAGTGTAAATTGATATTGATTGATGTGTGTGTGTGTGTGTGTGTGTGTGTGTGTTTATAAAACCATCCCCTGTATGTGTTGATGAGGTTGAATAACAGAAAGATAAAGAGTCAGAAAGACAGAGATGGAGGAAGAAGCAGAATCCCATATTAGTGCTACCCCCAACAGTGCCACAATAACAGTGCCACTCCAGCAATACCATCCCCAACAGTGCTACTAACAGTGCCACAATAACAGTGCCACTCCAACAGTGCTACCCCAACAGTGCACAACAGTGCCACAATAACAGTGCCACAACAGTGCTACACAGTGCCACAATAAGTCACCCCCAACAGTGCTACTAACAGTGCTACCAACAGTGCTACCCCAACAGTGCTACTAACAGTGCTACCCCAACAGTGCCACAATAACAGTGCCACCCCAACAGTGCTACTCCCAACAATTCTACCCCAACAGTGCCACTCCAGTGATAACCCCAACATACCAACAGTGCCACAATAACAGTGCCACTAACAGTGCTACCCCAACAGTGATACCAACAGTGCCACAATAACAGTGCCACCCAACAGTGCTCCCCAACAGTGATACCAACAGTGCCACAATAACAGTGCAACAGTGAAACCCCAACAGTGATACCCCAATAGTGCCACAATAACAGTGCCACCCCAACAGTGCTACCCCAACAGTGCCACAATAACAGTGCTACCCAACAGTGCTACTAACAGTGATACCCAATAGTACCAAGTACCACTAACAGTGCCACAATAACAGTGCTACCCCAACAGTGCTACCCCAACAGTGCTACTAACAGTGCCACAATAACAGTGCCACCCCAACAGTGCTACCCCAACAGTGCTACCCCAACATTGCACAATAACAGTGCCACCCCAACAGTGCTACCCCAACAGTGCTACCCCAACAGTGCCACAATAACAGTTACCCCAACAGTGCTACCCCAACAGTGCTACCCCAACAGTGCTACCCCAATAGTGCCACAATAACAGTGCCACCCCAACAGTGCTACCAACAGTGCTACCCCAATAGTGCCACAATAACAGTGCCACCCCAACAGTGCTACCCCAACAGTGCTACTAACAGTGCTACCCCTAATAGTGCCACAATAACAGTGCCACCCCAACAGTGCTACCCCAACAGTGCTACCAACAGTGCCACAATAACAGTGCCACAATAACAGTGCCACCCCAACAGTGCTACCTAACAGTGCTAACCCAACAGTGCCACAATAACAGTGCCACCCCAACAGTGCTACCCCAACAGTGCTACTCCAACAGTGCCACAATAACAGTGCCACCACAACAGTGCTACCCCAACAGTGCTACCCCAACAGTGCTACACTAACAGTGCTACCCCAACAGTGCTACACTAACAGTGCCACCCCAACAGTGCCACCCCAACAGTGTTACCCCAACAGTGCTCCCCAACAGTGCTACACTAACAGTGCCACTAACAGTGCTACTCCAACAGTGCTAGCCCAACAGTGCTACACTAACAGTGCCACACTAACAGTGCTACCCCAACAGTACTACCCCCAACAGTGCCACACTAACAGTGCCAAACTAACAGTGCTACCCCAACAGTGCCACTAACAGTGCTACCCCAACAGTGCCACAATAACAGTGCTACCCCAACAGTGCCACACTAACAGTGCTACCCCAACAGTGCCACTCTAACAGTGCTACCCCAACAGTGCTACCCAACAGTGCTACACTAACAGTGCTACACTAACAGTGCCACACTAACAGTGCTACACTAACAGTGTCACACTAACAGTCTACACTAACAGTGCTACCCCAACAGTGCTACGCTAACAGTGCAACAGTGCTACACTAACAGTGCTACCCCAACAGTGCTACCCCAACTGTGCTACACTAAAGTGCCACACTAACAGTGCTACCCCAACAGTGCTACCCCAACAGTGCTACACTAAGAGTGCTACCCCAACAGTGCTACCCCAACAGTGCTACCCCAACAGTGCTACGCTAGTGCAACACTAACAGTGCTACACTAACAGTGCTACCCCAACAGTGCTACCCCAACAGTGCCACACTAACAGTGCCACACTAATAGTGCTACCCCAAGTGCTACCCCAACAGTGCCACACTAACAGTGCTACCCCAACAGTGCCACACTAACAGTGCTACCCTAACAGTGACACACTGATAGTGTCACCCCAGCAGTGATACCCTAACAGTGCGACACTAACAGTATTACCCCAACAGTGCTACCCCAACAGTGCTATCTTTAACAGTAAACACACTAACAGTGCCAATTCCCCAACAGTGCCACTCTAATAGTGTTACTCCCCAACAGTGCTACTCCCAACAGTGCTACACTAACAGTGCTACACTAACAGTGCTATTAATTAACAGTGCTACCCCCAACAGTGCTATCCCAACAAAGCACACTAACAGTGCTACCCCAACAGTGCTACTCTCAACAGTGTCATTAATTAAAGGTGCCACTCCCCAACAGTGCCACTCTAACAAGTGTTATCTCAACAGTGCCACACTAACAGAAAAGCCATCCCAACAGTGCCACTCTAACAGTGCTACCCCAACAGTACTACCCCAACAATGCTACACCAACAGTGCCATTCAACAGTGCTACACACAGCCACCCCAACAGTGCTACCCATCAGTGCTACCTCAACAGATGCTACACTAGTGCGACCCCAACAGTGCCACCCAAACAGTGCTACCCCAAGAGTGCCACACTAACAGTGCTACCCCAACAGTGCCACACTAACAGTGCTACCTCAACAGTGACACACTAACAGTGCTACCCTAACAGTGACACACTGATAGTGTCACCCCAGCAGTGATACCTTAACAGTGCCACACTAACAGTATTACCCCAATAGTGCTACCTTAACAGTGCCACCGTAGCAGTGCCACGTCAGCAGTGTCACCCTAGCAATGCCACCGCAAAAGTGCCACCCCAACAGTGCCACCCAAACAGTGCTATCCCAATAGTGCCACCCTACCAGTGTCCCCCCAATAGCGCCACCCTAGCAGTGCCACCCTCAAAAGTACCACTCAATCAGAGCCACCCCAACAGTGCCACCCGAACAGTGCCACCTCAGTAGTGCCACTCCAATAGTGCTACCTCAATACTGCCACTCAAACAGTGCCACCCCAACAGTGCCACCCCAACAGTGCCACCCAAACAGTGCCACCCCAACAGTGCCACCCTAACAGTGCCACCCCAACAGTGCCACCCCAACAGTGCCACTCCAACAGTGCCACCCAAACAGTGCCACCCCAATAGTGCCACCAATAGAGCCACTGTCCATGTGTGTGTGGACGAGGGTGCCGTAACCTGGGTTCTCAAAGACTAGCCCACAGGAGTTATTGTTTTAATCGCAGGAAACCACCCGACAAGAACAGCGGTAAGGCGGGGAGAAAATTGCTCCATCAAAGACGCTGAGCCTTAAGAGGGGGAATTTTAAGACGCCTTCAGTCATCTTCTTAACAAGACAGCATTGAACAAATTCTCTCAGATTGACACGATAAGATAATCTGGCCTTCATCCCATTGATGAAGTTGCAGATATTGCTGGCGTATTGTATGAGCATTGACGTCATCCTCCTCAAATTGAAATCGGGAATGACAGGATCACATTTCCCATTCCGAAATAATTGAAGACAGATACGATTATGTATACAGCTTTGCGTCGGTTGACAGTGGAGAGGCGGCGGTGAGATAATGATAAAGGGTTTTGAGCTGGAGACAGAGAGAGAGAGAGAGAGAGAGAGAGAGAGAGAGAGAGAGAGAGAGAGAGATGGATGTAGATGGGAGAGATGTGATAGAGAGAATGGATGGGATGAGAGAGGTGCTAGGAGAAGAGGAAGTAAGAAAGAGAGAGTGAGTGAGAGAGAAAGAGAAGGAGTGTAGAAAGAGAGAGAGATAAAAGGTGAGAGAAGGAGGGAGAACACAATAGCCAATCAGCAGAGAGTTTGACAGGTAGGAAGACAAGGTAACAGAGAGATACAGAGAAAGAATTTGGAAGAGAATGAAGAGGAGAAACAAACAGTGAAAATGAGATAGAGAGACAAAGAAAGAAACAAGGAAAGGCCATAGAGAGAAGGAAACGGAATTAACAAAAAAATGAGAAAGAAAGAGGAAAGATAAACAGTTAAAAGAAATAAAGAAAGAAAGAAAGAAGGAAAGAAATAAAGAAAGAAAGAAAAAAAGAAAAAAGAAAGAAAGAACGGAAAAAAAGACGAGAATAAGAAAAAGATCGAGACAGGAAAAGAGACAGGGAGAGGAAGAGAAATATATATAAACAGAGACAGACAGACAGACCAGAATAACATAATAACAGAACCTTTAACTCACCCCCAGCAATTCAGGATCCGCCAACTGACAGACAGGAGTGATAGATTAATTCATCTACCAGTTAACAATTTAATTCTTGTGCCGAGGGAAGCCAGACCAACCCAGAGCTGATATTAATCTTGGATAAAGGAAACAAAAATGGGAGAGAAGGGGAGAGAGAGAGAGAGAGAGAGGATGTGTGGGGGAATGGACGAGGGAGAGGGAAAAAGGGAGGAAGAGAGAGAGAGAGGGAGGGAAAGAGAGGGAGGAAGAGGGAGAGAGGGAAGGAGAGGAAGAATGGGAGGGTGAGGGAGGGAGAAAGGGAGAGGGAGAGACATAGATATTGAAGAAAAAAAAATGAGGCAACTGGCAGGACGAATTGATACATAGATAGATGTGTGTGTGTTTGTGTGTGTGTGTGTGTGTGTGTGTGTGTGTGTGTGTATGTGTGTGTGTGTGTGTGTGTGTCTGGCCTTTAACTCTAAACTAATACTCTCCCAGCCACAGAATTCATCTACCACCAACAACAACCCCCAAGAAAATGTTCAAAAATCCCTAGAGAATTTTTGCCACACACGAAGACAAACAACAAGAGGACCACGAGGAGACAAAAAACATATGATACCAAGTGAGTGAGTACATCTGGCACTCCGCTCTTCACACGACCATTTCATTTTCTGTACCAACAAAACTGACCTCACTTATCCCTGAGTCCCCTACCATGATAAACAGGGGTGTGTAGTAATGCTGGTAAAACGTATGGTAATATGGACTAACAGATATTGGGTGTTGATTGCTCTATGTCCTCAATAACTATTTTTATAATTTTATAGATAGTAATAATGAAAATAATAATGATAATAACAATAACAGAAAGTTTTATTATTAGTATTAGTAGTAATGCTAGTAGTAGGGGACAACGCAAGGGGACCCTGCTGCAATGGCAATATACGCAATAGGCCTATCCGTGCTCCAATACACAATAAAATTTGAAACAACTGAGGTTAAGCAAGTGGCGAACGCTGATGACCTTACAGGAGCAGGAAAAGTAGAGGACATCAAAAAGTGGTGGGACCTGGTAACATCACTGGGCCCACAAATAGGGTACCACCCAAATGCCAGCAAGTCCTTCCTCATTGTGAAGCCAGAACATTATGATCAGGCAATGGAGGTGTTCGGTGGAAGTGAGGTCAAAATAACAAAGGATGGCCAAAGACATCTAGGCGCAGTACTCGGCACGACGGACTTCAAGGCTGAGTACGTAACGGGAAAGGTGAATGAGTGGGTTAGGGAAATCCAAGCTCTGTCTGAGATTCCTAACACAGAGCCACATGCGGGTTTGCGGCATTCACCCATAGAGTCAAGCATCGCTGGAACTACCTAATGCACACTATCCCTAATATCGGTTCCCTCCTCCACCCTCTGGAAGAAGCTATCAGCGTCAATTTCATTCCCAAATTAGTGAAACATCCTCACTTAACCCAAGTAGAAAGATCACTCCTTGCACTACCACCGACACTGGGAGAAATGGGACATACCAATCCAGAGGAGATAGTTGCCACAGAACATCAAAACTCAGTTAAGCTCACGGCAGCCCACACGGACCACTTAATAGCTCAGAACACAACAAGGGAGGTGAATACCAGTGAAGTAAACAAGATTCGAAGGTCCATTACGACAGAACGACAGCACGACCAAAGTGATAAGTTGCAGCAACTGTTGCTGCAAGTGCCAGAGAATTTGAAGAAAAAAGTTGCTATAGCGCAGGAGGTGGGCGCCTCGAACTGATTAACTACGTTACCGATAAGGGCAAATGGTTTCAGTCTCAATAAACAAGAATTTACAGATGCCAATGCTCTAAGGTACGGTAGGCCAGTAGAAGGATTGCCCTCCCAATGCGTGTGTGGCTCTTCCTTTGACGTCGATCACGCCATGGTGTGCAAGAAGGGGGGCTTCATATGCATGAGGCAGGCATGACAAAGTAAGGGATCTCACAGCAAATATGTTGAAGGAAATCTGCCGTGATGCCAGGGTAGAACCAGCTCTCCTTCCAATGGACGGTGAGATCTTCCAACATAAGACTTCAAACACATCCAACGAAGCCCGTGTCGACGTCAGTGCCTGAGGATTCTGGACACGGGGACAGCGAGCCTTCTTCGACATCAGGATTTTTTTCCCATGGCAGCATGTCACCGTAACTTAGGTCTCGATACTGCACACAGGAGGTACGAGAACGACAATATAAGGGAATACGGAGATAGAATTCAGAACGTTGATCAAGGCAGCTTCACTCCTCTAGTGTTCACAACCTCTGGTGGGATGGGACCAAGTGCAAGATGCTTCTACGCCAGACTCGCGGAGTTGATATCCGTAACAGAAGCAGCAGCCCAGAAGTTATGTTACAGCCTGGATGAGACGTCGACTGTCCTTCTCTCTCCTTAGGTCTGCTTTGCTCTGCCTCAGGGGAACTAGAGCATCGGCCCCAAAGCCGACAACAGTTGTAGACATTGACTATGAGGCAAGAGTCACTGAATGCCGCATAGATCTGCGGCTCAACTTACTCAACACAGCTAGGATAGCTACTTATGTATTAGGATATTAATATTAAGGTAATAAAATGGTGGCGAAGGTACGGGTATTGGGGGAGGCTGGAGGCCATTTAAAAAAAGAAAAGAAAACAAAAGTAGTAGTAGTAATGAAACAATAACGATAAAACAAATAATGAAATAACATTTACCAAGACTAATATAATCCTCAAATCAAACAACAACAAAAGATAAATTAAACAAAATCAATCAAATAACAAGGAAACTTAAACAATATATTAAATGCCTCAGGTATTAGGCAGGTGACGCACACATCTGCCATTACCTGTACATAGTAAACAACCCTGACCCTTGACTGCCACGAAGAGAGAATTTGTGTGGGTTTGGGAGCCGCTGGTGAGTGGGAGAAGAGGAGAAAGGGGAGGGAGAAAGTAGGATTGGAAAGGGTGGAGAGGGAGAGAAGGAAGGTAAGGAAGGGAGTGGGTGTAGGATGAGGGGAGGGGGTAGGAAGTTGGGGGAGAGGTGTGAGAAACATTCGACCATCACTGCAGAATTAACGCGTACATGGAACCATTAATTTTTAAATGATGTAACAGTGTATAAAACATGTAACGTGTGTGGGGGGAGGGGTTGAGGAGGAGGGGTGGCTGGGGGATTGATGGGGGAATGAGGGGGTGAGTGGTGGAGCGAATTGTCAATGAAATGCTTTAATTCGTGACAATTTGATTTATTCTCTGTATTAAAGATTATGTATTTATTATTTATTATTATTATTATTATTATTATTATTATTATTATTATTATTATTATTATTATTATTATTATTATCACTATTATTATTTATTATTATATATTATTATTATTATGTATTTATTATTTATTATTATTATTATTATTATTATTATTATTATTATTATTATTATTATTATTATTATTATTATTATCACTATTATTATTATTATTATATTGAAACTACACAAGCTACCATTCTACTCTTTACTCCACACATTTATTTTCGTTCACCTAATCACATCTTTCTTTAACCCTTTGAATTTATTGATCTTTCTGACCGGTCCTCAGTTACTGTGAAGAAATAAAAAATTATAATTACAATAGAAATATTATTAACAATCTTCCACTTGTACCCTCAGTCATTACCTGAGTTAGCCTTCGTCCGGAAGACCTTCCTTGAGTGTACAGTGAACCCTCCCAATACCAGACTAATTCTTACGAGCCTTGTCCGTTATTGGGAGGATTTTGTCATTGAGAACATCCGCTATTGAAAAAATTTGATATTGAAAGGGTTTGCCGCATTGAGAAGTCCGGTATTGAGAGAGTTTACTGTATTAAAAATTCCTTTATTAAGAGGGTTTACTGTAGCAGTTACTTTATTCAGAAGTCCGTTATTGAGAGGGTTAACTGTATCATGGCTGAATAATGAGGGAGAGAAACGCCAGGCGATGTTACAATCATTGCTCTTGCTGGCGTTACTTGACTGTTGTTGTCTTTTACCAGGAAGGGGATCATCCTACACACACACACACACACACACACACACACACACACACACACACACACCCTTTCATCCCTCACCTATTTTCCAGTCCAGCTGTGAGGTTGATGTCGTGTACACGGATGTCAATACCGTGTACAGAGAAGAATTTTTGACCTCTCGACTGTGACCTGAAATGTTTGAAGAAGGGGAGGGGGAGGGGTGGAGGGGAGGGGGAGGGGTGGAGGGAGGAGGGGAGGGGGAGGGGAGGGGGAGGGGAGGGAGGAGGTTGCCACTGACCTCCTCATTAGTCGGCAGGAAAATCGGTCCGAAAAAAAAAAAGTTTGCATAAAACTTTGGGGGTCAGAAAAAATATTATATTATCATCAGCTTCTCGGACCATTCGTGAGAGGTCAAATGAGGTCACTGTTAGAGAATGACGTAGTTGAGGGGTCTTGATAGTTTGGGAGAGGGGGGAGGTGAGGAGAAGGTCGTGTGTGTGTGTGTGTATATTTCTCGTTTGCCTATTTAAGCCTTCAATGTCTCCTATTACTATTGCTTCTATGCTTCTATTACTATTACTATTCTCTCTCTCTCTCTCTCTCTCTCTCTCTCTCTCCCTTGAGTCACCACCAATATCCCCGGCCCGACAAAACGGCTGCTAAAAACTCACGATTCATTTTTACAGATTCCAACATTCGCATCTTTGAAAATGTTCACACACATATATCACCTGAATTAAATATTCCCACTCGTGCAGTAAATATTCAGAAGCAAATATTTTATATATTATTAAAAACTTGCACCGACTTTGTGAGGAACATTCTCATATATTATTTGGAAAAGTAGCATTTTAATGTAACTTTTATGGTCACTGAGTTTCCTCGAATTCGAAATGTGTTTGGTTATGTATATATTGAATTTAGATGTTGCAGGATGGTGTCGGTAATTTTTGGTTTTACAATTTACAAACGAAAAAAAAAAAATGTTACTGGTGAGATATGATTTAGTGCTACCGTAAGGACAGAGTAATTGACAAGAGATTTAATAATAATAATAATAATAATAATAATAATAATAATAATAATAATAATAATAATAATAATAATAATAATAATAATAATAATAATAATAATAATAATAATAATAATAATAATAATAATCTATAGCGAGTAAACAGAATCTTCTCAGGGGTGCCTAAGACAAACTCCCGCTGGCCAATAAAAACGCTCGTACACACAGTTTGATGAGTTTAAGTTCACGTTAATAGCCAGCCGAGTTTCCCGTTAACTTGAGTCGGCTTCCGTTGTGATTGAGAGAGAAAGGGAGAGGGAGTGTAAGGTGAGGAGAGAGAGAGAGAGAGTGAGAGAGGAATTGAGAGAGTGTGAGGTGGGGAGAAAGAGCAAGTGAGAGAGTGGGAGGTGGGGAGAGAGAGAGGAAGTGAGAGAGTTTGAGAGAGGGAGAAAGAGAGAGAGAGAGAGTGATATGGAGAGGGAAAGAGAGAGAGGAAACTGAAAGAGAATGAGTTGGAGAGAGAGTGTGAAATGGAAAGGAAAAGAGAGAGAGGAAATGAGAGAGAGTGAGATGGAAAGAGAAAGAAAGGAAATGGGAGAGGAAAACAAACAGGAACAAGCGAATAGTAGATAGAAGGATAGATATAATACAATAAAGAGGACAGAGAGAGAGACCGAAAAAACAGAGACGCAGAGAAAGCAAGATAGACACACAGACATACACCTCTAATGGACATGACGATCATCCAGATATGATACAGTGAGCTTTGAGGTAACTCGAGAGGACGATACGGGACCAGCAGGGTCGTCCACAGATGTTGCAGGTATGGAGGGCTACATCTAGTGCGGGAGGGGCGGCTGCAGTGTCTTTCCGGCTCTGGCGTTTGTCTGCCTCGGTATGCAGTCGGGCTCATTCGAAAGTATTAACACCTTCTTGTGTGGTGCTCCTCTAAGTATTACGGTGTGGAGTAATCGTCTCCAAGGTGAGGGGGTCGATTTGGCACTTTTTCAGGTTTGTGTTAAGACTATCCTTATTCCTTTTCCGTTGCACACCAGCATTACTTTTACCATTTGTTACACACACACACACACACACACACACACACACATGCAGTAGAGCCAACAACTACCAACCTCACGCAACAGGATATTTCCCCTGATACACTGTTACCAGAACCAACTAGGCAACAACCCTTCACTAACTGGCAGAGTCGAGTCGTTCATCATACCTATATTAGGCACAAATACCAGGTGGTAATAACTAATGAGCCATACAAAAATATTAACGCGTTACATTAAGGGGAATAACTGGTCTTACCTGGGGATTTGTTCAGGAAATATTATCATCCCAATTATTTACAAAGGAGAGGGGAGAAGAGGGGAGGGGAGGAGGAGGGGAGGGGGAGGAGGGGAGGAGGGAGGAGGAGTAGGAATGAGCTGGAGGGAAAAAAGGAAGGGGGGGGATCTGGGAAAGAGGAGAGGATGGCTGGAAAGGGAAGAGGGGAGAGGAAGAGGAGAGGAGGTTAATCTAGGTGTATTATTACTATCTGGGGAGGGATGGTAGAGGGGTGAAGAGAGATAGGGAGGGGTGGTGAGGAAGGAGGGAAGGGGTGGAGAAGGGAGATAGGGAGGGATGGAGAGAAAGGAGGAGAGGGGTGGAGGAGGAGATAGGAAAGGATGATGAGAGAGAAGAAGAAGAAGAAGAAGAAGAAGAAGAGGATATCTACATGAACATACAATCTACAGCTTAGCCCACAAGTCTCTGCAGGTAAATGAAACTACCAACTTCAGCCAAACTTCTGCTAATACACTAAAATAATGAACTGGTGGGTGAAATGAACCAAAAATTTAGCGCAACATTTCAGTCGGACATTAAAAATTAAATTGAACGTACTGTACAGTAAATGAATAAAATATATCGTATAAAAAACAAAATTTCACTCACTGACTCGGAAATATCACAGCGTCGGTCCTAAATGTTTACTTCGCCGATAAAAAAAAATATATATCAGAATTTTTTTACATCATTTATAAAACAAAATATTTACCTCGCTTATAAAAAACAACAAAAACATAAAGTTACATCATTTATAAAACAACAATAATATGTATACAGCGCTTCCTTTTACACCGTTTTTAAGCCAAGCAAATGTTTACGTCGGTTATGAAGACAAACTTGTATAATCAACAATTCTTGAGGGAGTTGGTGCGGTAAAATGCCTCATTATAGCTGAAACTGCACTCGAGCGAGATGTCACTTCACACACTGCTTTGCCTGAATTCCTTTTTTTCCTAAATTTTGCCTATGACCTTTGACCTTTTGACCTCTTCCCTCTCAAAAATTAATTATAGCAGTTCTTGGGTGTCATTATTTCAACACGTATAATAATTGGTGTCCTTTCCGTTCTTGTGCCAACATATTCTATATATGTTATAATCCAGTTAGTTACTGAATTACTTACATTACTGTATTTATCTTCTCGATTAGTTTGACGGAGAGTTACTTGAATAGTTACACACAAACATACAGACACCAGTGACCATCTTACACAAACGACCACGCAGGCGCAAGTGGTTAGAAACTACAACAGGTGCATTAACTACACCAGGTGTAGGTGTAGACTCAGTTGGTGTTCACAGGTACTATGTGTGGTAGTTAGGGAGTCTCAACAGGTGTTTTATCTAACGTCTAGTGGCCGATTTCTTCTATTTCTTCTGAGAAAACATTAGCAAAGGAAGGGAAGGTCATCAAAGAAAACTTAAAGCAAACGAGGGGAAGACTAAAATAAAAAATGGGATAGATGAGGGGGAAACTTTAAAGAAAACGAAAGTAGATGAGATGAGGGGGTACTTAGGTATTACAATAGGAAGACCTTACCACAAGCACACCTCTCATGCTGTCTCCATAAGTCTTACCCCCTTTAAAATTGCCCCGAGAAAGAACAAAAATATTTATACCTTGAGGCATTCCACTGTGAGCCACCAATTTCTTCACCTTCCTGGGGGTGATTTCCTGTTTGCCACACTCCGTTCCAGTCTTTCTCTCTCTCTCTTCTCTCTCTTCTTTCTCTCTCTTTTCTATCTATATTTCTTTTTTCTCTCTCTCTTTTGACACTCTTTTGTTTTCTCTCTTCCAACTCTCTCTCTCTCTCTCTCTCTCTCTCTCTCCCTTTCACTCTGTTCTGTTTTTTTTCTCTCTCTCTCTCTCTCCTCGCTCCCCCCTCTCTCTCTATTTATCTTCCCCCCTCTCTCTCTCTCACCCACTCTCTCACTCTTTCTCTCTCTGTCTCCTCGTCTTCCTACCTCGTTTCCTGTTTGCCCAACTCTTCACTGATTGGCAACTGAACTTCTCATCTGAAGAAGGACGCTACAACGAGTCTCTTTCTTCTTCTCATTGCTTCTTCCCTTTGTTCTTCCCTTCTTCTTGTGTTTCTTTTCCAATTTATTCTTTCATTTCTTATAATTCTTTTTTTATTTCTTCAATTTCTTCTTCTTAAGCCTTTCGTCAACTTCTCCAGCCTCCCTCAATAGCCACATCTTCACTGCCATTTTATTACCTTAATATTAAATATCTTAATACAAAAGAAACTGCCCTGGCTGTGTTAGTTAAGTTGCAGATCTATGCGGCATCCAGTAACTGTTGCTTCATAGTCAATATCTGCGACTACCACTACCACTACTACTACTACTACTACTACTACTACGACTACTACGTACTACTACTACTACTACGAAGGAAAAGGAAAAAGAAAAAGAAAAGGAGAAGAAGAACAATAACAATCACAACAATAACAACCACAACAATAACAACAACAACAACAACAATAACAACAACAACAACAACAAAAACAACAACAACAACAACAACAACACCGAGACCCAAATATTGACATAAAGGGACGAGAAACATATTCTGCTATTAGGCTAATTAATGAACTATCAGTGAACTACTTTGTACATAATTAACTCTTTAACGACGTCTAATTAGCACCTAATGAGAACCAAACTCTCAATCACTGGAAAAACGAATTAGTAATAACCCCTAAAAAAATATTGTAGTTGTTTTCATTTTTGTTATTAAAGTTGTTGTTTTGCTTTTGTTACTGTTGTTGTTGGTGCATTTGTTGATGCTGTTGTTGTATTTGTTATTGTTTTAGTTGCTGATATTGTTGTTGTTTTTGTTTTTGTTGGTGTTTCAATGTATTTCCCTAAACCAAGACACTATAAGAGCGCGCATAAACACACACACACACACACACACACACACACACACACACACACACACACACACACACACACACACACACACACACACACACACACACACACACACAACACACACCATACTCTATAATATTAGCTTGATTAATATCTCATCCCCAAGTAATCTCTCACGAGCGTTGCCATAAAACAACCAGCTTAGCAGAAATAATACACTACACACCAGAGTTGCCATAAAACAATCATACCACACACTAGTGCAATAAACACATACTCACACACCAGCGTTGCCATAAAATAATAATACTCACCAGCGTTGCCAGAAAACAACACTACACACAGCAGCGCAGAAAACAATAATATACTACACAGCAGCGTTGCCATAAACAATCATACTCACACACTAGCGTTGCCATAAAACAATAATATCTCACACACCAGCGTTGCAGAAAATAATAATACCTACACACCAGCTTGCAGAAAACAATAATACTTCACACAGCCAGCGTTGCATAAACAATAATACTCACACACCAGCGTTGCCATAAACAATAATACTCACACACCAGCGTTGCCAGAAAACAATCATACCACACACCAGCGTTGCCAGAAAACAATCATACTCACACACCAGCGTTGCCATAAAACAATCATACTCACACACCAGCGTTGCCAAAAACAATAATACTCACACACCAGCGGCCAGAAAACAATCATACTCTACACACCAGCGTTGCCAGAAAACAATACTCACACACAGCAGCGTTGCCATAAAACAAATACTTACACACCAGCGTTGCCATAAACAATATCTACACACCAGCGTTCCAGAAACAATCACTCACACACAACGTTGCCATAAAACAATCATATTCACACACCAGGAAAACAATAATACTCACACACCAGCGTTGCCATAAACAATCATACTACACACCAGCGTTGCCAGAAAACACATACTCACACACCAGCGTTGCCAGAAAACAATCATACTACACACCAGCGTTCAGAAAAAAAATAACACACACTACACAGCAGCGTTGCCATAAAACAATAATACTACACACCAGCGTTGCCAGAAAACAATAATACTCACACACCAGCGTTGCAAAACAATACTACACACCAGCTGCATAAAACAATCATACTCACACACCAAGTTGCAGAAAACAATAATACTCACACACCAGCGTTGCCAGAAAACAATCATATTCACACACCAGCGTTGCCAGAAAAACAATAATACTCACCAGCAGCGTTGCCATAAACAATAATACTACACACCAGCGTTGCCATAAAACAATAATACTACACACCAGCGTTGCAGAAAACAATCATACTTACACACCAACGTTGCCATAAAACAATCATACTCACACACCAGCGTTACAGAAACAATAATACTACACACCAGCGTTGCCATAAAACAATCAATACTCACACACCAGCGTTGCAGAAAACAATAATACTCACACACCAGCGTTGCCAGAAACAATCATACTCACACACCAGCGTTGCCAGAAAACAAATACCACACAGCAGCGTTGCCATAAAACAAATTCCACACACCAGCGTTGCCATAAAACAATCATACTCACACACCAGCGTTGCCAGAAAATAATAATACTCACACACCAGCGTTGCCATAAAACAAATCACATTCACACACCAGTTGCCAGAAAACAATAATACTACACACCAGCTGCATAAAACAATCATACTCACACACCAGCGTTCCAGAAAATAAATTTCACACACCAGCGTTGCATATAAAACAAATACTACACACCAGCGTTGCAGAAAAGAGTAATACTCACACACCAGCGTTGCTAAAACAATCATACTCACACACCAGTGCCAGAAAACAATTACTCACACACCAACGTTGCCAGAAAAGAGTAATACTACACACCAGTGCCAGAAAACAATAATACTCACACAGCAGCGTTGCATAAAGAGTAATACTCACACACCAGCTTACCAGAAATTGGTACTATTCACACAACAGAGCAATATCCACCAGACATTGCTACCATGTCAACTGATGAAGGTCATTTGTAGCAGTGGGATACCTTGCCAGCTGATGCGTTGGCAATAAGTGAGTTTTTTAATTAAAGCCAATGGTGAAAATGACAATGGTACCTTAACTAACTATATCCAGTGGTAAAAAAGGACAGAGGTACTCCAACTTACTATATCCAGTGGTGAAAATAACAGTGGTACCTTAACTAACTATATCCAGTGGTGAAAGCGGCAGTAGTGGAATGGTAATTAAATTCGGTGGTAGAAAATAACGGTAGTTCCCATAACTAACAAAATCTAATGGTGAAAAAAGACATTGGTACTCTAACTATATCCATTGGTGAAAACTGCATTGGTGGAATGGTAATTAAATTCAGTGGCAAATGACAGAGGTGCATCTAGTTGATTACAAGTACGTATACACACACACACACACACACACACACACACACTCTCTCTCTCTCTCTCTCTCTCTACTCTTTCTCAACTCTTTATGTCAAAACAGTTTAAATCCATCAACATGTAAATATACAAAAGAAATAATATGTCACATTTACTTCCAAAATAGAATCTTTTTTTTTTTTTTATATTTTATTTTACTTCTCATTTGTCTACGGCGATGATTACCAGACTACTTCTTCTCGTTCTTCATTCTTCATTCTTTTTCATCTTCTTCTTCATTCTTCATTCTTCTTCATTCTTCTTGTTCGGTGTTCTTCTTGTGTCTTATTTCTTCTTTCTCCTTCATTCGTCTTTATTCCTCTTCAATTCTTCTTCTTCTTCTTCTTCTTCTTCTTCTTCTTCTTCTTCTTCTTCTTCTTCTTCTTCTTCTTCTTCTTCTTCTTCTTCTTCTTCTTCTTCTTCTTCTTCTTCTTCTTCTTCTTCTTCTTCTTCTTCTTCTTCTTCTTCTTCTTCTTCTTCTTCTTCTTCTTCTTCTTCTTCGTCTTCTTCATCATTCTTCATTCTTCATCATTCTTCATTCTTCTTCATTCTTCATCATTCTTCATCATTCTTCTTCATTCTTCATCATTCTTCATTCTTCATTCTTCATCATTCTTCATCATTCTTCATCTTCTTACAGACATAAAGAAAAGTTTCTCAGGTCAGGAGGACGTTCCAGTGACCCCCATAATTAGATGTCAAAGGTCAGGGGTCAATTGATTTATAGTAACTCCAATTTAAGACTGCGGACGTGACATAATATTCTCAAGTCCATTTTCTATAACCTGTATAGATGAATGGTGGACTTAGTTATATTGGGTGAATTAATAGATATAAAACCTCCCATTCCAATTAGGTTCATTTGGCACCACTCCTAATTGACCCCAATTCTAAAGGGTCTAATCGCTAATAGGCTTCAATATTAATAGACCTCAGTCTTAAAACGGCTCAGATCTATTAGGTATATTCTTAATGGGTGATATATCTTAATGGCTTCAGTTCTAATTGGCCCAGTTTTAAGGATTTTAGTCCTAATGGGGCCCTCACTTCTAATGGTCTCCAAGTAATGGGGCCCCGCTTCTAATGGTCTCAGACGTAATAGGGCCCCACTTCTAATGGGCTCAGACGTAATGGGGCCCCACCTAATGGTCTCAGAAGTAATGGGCCCCACTTCTAATGGTCTCAGACGTAATGGGGCCCCATTTCTAATGGCCTCAGACGTAATGGACCCCCACTTCTAATGGTCTCAGACGTAATGGGGCCCCTTCAATGGTCTCAGACGTAATGGGGCCCCACTTCTAATGGTCTCAGACGTAATGGGCCCCACTCCTAATGGTCTCAGACGTAATGGGCCCCCTTCTAATGGTCTTAGACATAATGGGCCCCACTCTAATGGTCTCAAGTAATGGGGCCCCACTTCTAATGGGCTCAGACGTAATGGGGCCCCACTTCTAATGGGCTCAGACGTAATGGGGCCCCCTATGGTCTCAGAAGTAATGGGCCCCCACTTCTAATGGTCTCAGACGTAATGGGGCCCCACTTCTAATGGCCTCAGACGTAATAGTTGGCCTTTTCTTTGATGTACAATGAAAAATATGATGTAGGAGACAGACAATGGGTGATAAATCGAGTGGAAGTGAAGAGAAGTGAAGAGAGAGAGAGGTGATGAATGCTCAGGTTCACCTGACGGCCATCCATCAACTAGCGTATTTCAGCTCTCATTTCTCAAGTGAGCCCTCTGTCTCTCTCTGTCTTTCTGTCTCTGTGTGTCTGCGTCTGTGTCTGTGTATCTGTGTCTGTGTATCTGTGTCTGTGTATCTGTTTGCCTTTCCTTTGTGTTCCTTTGTGGGTCTCTCTGTCTCCTTTTATCTCTGTTGCTGCTCCTCCCGTCTCTTTCATCACACACACACACACACACACACACACACACACACACACACACACACACACACTCACACCACAATGATCCAGCCTCATTTATGTAATCCCTCCTTTGGCTGGTCTGATTCATCACCTTTCAAACAAAATTATGACACACCTCCCTCTCACCCCCTCTTCCCCCCACCACCCCAGAGTGCAAGCAGATGGGGGGGGGAGAGAGAGGGGCTGAGGGGGCTTAATAGGTCAGGCCTTTCATCGTGCCGTTTAGGATAATGGGTGGGCCGTAGGTGGTGATGGCCCGGTTATGTGGTGGTGTCGTTTGGTGCTGTCACTGACCGAATCGACGCCTCGTTGTGTATATAAACTGGCTATGTGTTTAAAGCGGCCACAGGAGGAACGTTCCTTCTCCTTCCTCCAACCTGCTGAACATATTGTGCAGGAAACTTTGGTAGGATTCTGACTTTTTTCTCGGGAAATTTGGGAGAAGTCTATGTATTCTGGGTCACAAAATTGGGAGGAGACTATAAATTTTTTGGTTAGCGTTCGGTAAGGACGTGTTGACACAAGCACCCCCAAGTTAAATGTTATGACCTAATAATTTAAGAAGGTTTCAACATCTTTATAAGCAGAATTTTTGTAAAATTCTTTCCCATGGCCATATTGAGTGAATTCAGTGTCTATCAGGTCGAAATTCTGAGAACTCTTTTCTCGTGGTCGACAACGCAGGAGAATTTATATCTATACGGCCAGGGAGCAGCAGAAGCAAGGCGACACAGAATTCTCCACACTTAATATTTCTTACCCTCAAAAATCATGGAAGATTGCTATGTTCTCTTGACCAATATTTGAATGAATAAAGTTGAAACAGAATCTTCCAATTTTGAGGATAAATTGATGGTAGGACTTTAATATTTTCTTTTCTAAGGCCAGTCAGGATCTTCGTGTGGGAGGATACCCAAGTTTTATTTTTTCTTCTGTTTTTGGAGGAAATTAATTTTGAAAGTCAAAGTTTTTGCAAAGCGTTCATTTACCTTTGGTGTGAATCTCATTAAAGTGTTTTTCTTCAGCGACGCAGCCAAGATCAGACTGCCCTCCCTCTCTCCCCCTCTCCCTCTCTCCCTCCTTCCTCCTCACTACCATGCATATCCCACCATCTCCGCTCCCCCTCTTTTCCTGAATATAATGTACACCACATCATTCTTTCCCCTTCTATCCCATTACCATCCCTTCCCTCCTATATCCCCATCACCCTATATCTACCCCTCCCATCCCCCAACAACTCCCCTCCCCAGAACTCTACAGTCTACCACCATAGAACCTCTCCCTCCCCCCCCCCTCCCCTCAACCAGTAAATGGACCAGAGGTAACTCGTCCATGAAACAGCTGTCAGAAATACAAGCTACTGACACCGTTCAATGTCTGACTGTCGAGGCTACACCTATTAGACTGACCAATTAGGAATGTTGGTCACTGCTCGTTTATCCATTTCGGGCACAGCTTATTTTCCACCATTCAGCAAATAAATAAAAACAAAATTGGAAAATATCCTCGAATGTGAAATAGATTATGTCATCCCTAATCTACGAAAAATTATGAGTGATTTTGTTCGCCATAGTGTACTCAGATTTATCTTTAGTTGAAAAATTGGTCACTGTCTACAGATTACCCCAATTTTGGTGTACTTGTGTCTCTTCGTCCGTCCGTCAAACAGCTGCTGGGGTGACCAATCAGGAAATAGGTCGGCGGCAAGTCGACCATGTAGAGTTCACCAGATTGCCAATTCTAATTCAGTTTAGTCAGAGCGTCAGCAGCCAGGCCAGTTTATGGGTAGGCAGTTCTCTCACCCGGTGATGGGGAGTGTGAGAGAGTGATGGGGAGTGTGGAGTGATGGAGTGTGAAGTGTGATGGGGAGTGTGAGAAGTGTGATGGGAGTGTGAAGTGTGATGGGGAGTGTGAGAGTGTGATGGGGAGTGGAGAGAGTGATGGGGAGTGTGAGAGTGTGATGGGAAGTATGAGAGAGTAACAGGGAATGTGAGAGAGTGATGGGGAGTGTGAGAGAGTGGGGGAGGTGTGAGAGAGTGATGGGGGAGTGTGAGAGTGTGATGGGGAGTGTGAGAGTGTGATGGGAGTGTGAGAGTGTGATGGGGAGTGTGAGAGGTGATGGGGTGTGAAAGTGATGGGGAGTGTGAGAGAGTGATGGGGAGCGTGAGAGAATGATGGGGAGTGTAAGAGAGTGATGGGGAGGTGAGAGTGTGATGGGAAGTGTGAAAGTAGCAGGGAATGTGAGAGTGTGATGGGGAGTGAGAGAGTGTGATGAGAAGTGTGGAGAGAGTGATGGGAGTGTGAGAGTGTGAGAGTGTGAGACAGTGATGGGAAGTGTGAGAGTGTGATGGGGTGTGAGAGTGTGATGGGGGTGAGAGAGTGTGAGGGTGTGAGAGTGATGGGGAGTGTGAGAGAGTGATGGGGAGTGTGAGAGTGTGATGGGGAGTGTGGAGAGAGTGATGGGGAGTGTGAGGTGTGATGGGAAGTGTGAGAGAGTGATGGGGGAGTGTGAGAGTGTGATGGGAAGTGTGAGAGAGAGTAACGGGGAATGTGAGAGAGTGATGGGGAGTGTGAGAGAGTGATGGGGGTGTGAGAGGTGATGGGAGTGTGAGAGTGTGATGGGGAGTGTGAGAGTGTGATGGGGGAGTGTGAGAGAGTGATGGGGAGTGTGAGAGTGTGATGGGGAGTGTGAGAGTGTGATGGAGGTGAGGTGTGATGGGAAGTGTGAGAGGTGATGGGGTGTGGGAGGTGGGGGTGTGAGAGTGATGGGGAGTGTGAGAGTGATGGGAGTGTGAGAGTGATGGGGGTGTGAGAGAGTGATGGGGAGTGTGAGAGAGTGATGGGGTGTGAGAGTGTGATGGGAGTGTGAAAGTGTGGGGGTGAGGTGTGTGATGAAGTGTGAGAGAGTGATGGGGAGTGTGAGAGTGGGGGGGTGTGAGAGGTGATGGGGAGGTGTGAGAGAGTGATGGGGGTGTGAGAGTGATGGGGGAGTGTGAGGTGTGATGGGGAGTGTGAGAGTGTGATGGGGAGGAGGTGAGAGTGTGATGGGAGGTGTGAGAGGTGATGGGGAGTGTGAGAGAGTAATGGGGTTGAGAGTGTGATGGGGAATGTGAGAGTGTGATGGGGAGTGTGAGAGAGTAATGGGGAGTGTGAGAGTGTGATGGGGAATGTGGGAGTGTGATGGGGAGTGTGAGTGATGAGAAGTGTGAGAGTGTGATGGGAAGTGTGAGAGAGAGTGATGGGGAGTGTGAGAGAGTGGGGAGTGTGAGAGTGTGATGGGAAGTGTGAGAAATCGGGGAATGTGAGAGAGTGATGGGGAGTGTCAGAGGTGTACCTGGGAGTTAGGGTGTGTCAATTTAGGGGGTGAACTGGCTAAATTGAAAATCGAGTAATTTGGTAGCAATTTATTGTAGTCTTTAAGCATGCAAAACAATATTCTGGCATAAATTTTTTTTTATAATAAGTCCTACCTACATCAAATGGATTTTTAAATGTACATATTTGTGAATTTATAACATAACCAGCGTTTGCACACATGTTACTGTTTCAAGTTTCAAATTATTATATTTTATTATCCGTAGTCTATTTGAAAGTAACCAATGCCTTCATACTCTCTTTGCTTTGGTTTCTTGTCATCAGTAGTCTGCTTGCTATTTGTGCTTTGATGTAACCTTCTCGCCTCTCGTGGCTGTAAACATGGCCCGCTGCTTCTGTGACCATTTTCACACATCTCTCCACACTTTGAGTGTGGGAAGGCCACTTCGGCACCTGCATTGGAGTCTCTTTAAGGTTTCTCAATTCTTGGCTAGTTAGACTTGTTGTCAATGGTGGCTCTAAGACTTCCAAACTCAAGTCAACCAATTCTGACAATTTGGTGGCATTGACGTTTATTGGGGGAACTTTTCTTGAATGAAACGAACAGTCTCCCAACTGGTCGTCATCTATTAGCGTTCCTCTAATCTTTAGAATGACTTCTACAGCCTCGGTTCGGAGATTGGTACATTGACTGCAAAGCATTGCTTGCAAAACTGCTTCTGATCGAGCATACCAAGCGGACCTTCTTGCCACAGGTAACACGATGTCCCTCACTACCTTCCTCTGTGTTCTTACTAGCTGCAATTGAAACAAAAGGTGATTGGGCCCATCCACCCACATAGGATTAAGTTTCACACTAAACCACTGGGGAAGATAAACTCCAATAATAAATTCAACAATTAACCTCAAATTCTTCAGCACTTTGCCCTTCAATTCGTGTTTGGAAATCCAAATCCTGCAGAAACGAAGAGCTGTAGTTAACCAACGGCTGTGACTGACAGGTCCAATCTCCAAGAGAGCCAATGACTGAGGCACTTCTCCTGATCTTATTGCTTGGGCAATACGATAAGCATAGGATTGATCTGTGCTGAGATCTTTGATGACTCCTTCAGACAACGCCGGAAGGGGAGGGCCAACTTCGACCTTTGGAAAGGTTGTATTTATTTCTAGTTGTGTTGCTTCATCCAGCATGATGCCAAGGGGACCTGACCACTTGTTGTTGCTCTTTGTAGGACCATCAAGTTCCTGGATGAGATGACGAAGAGGTAGCTCGCCTGTATGTAAATCACATACAATCCAAACAAGTCTTCTTCCTAGTTTTTTCTCTAAATGCGTCATTACACCCCCCTGCCATCCGGTGTTCACTGCAGTTGAATCTCCACCAACAGCCTGCAGTGAACTGCCAAGTCCTCTCTCCTGAACCCAACATAAAATATGATCAGCAATGACCTCTGCATGTTTCTTCCCTTCTACTTCAGTTTCGGGAGCAAAGTGAAACAAAAACCGACCACCAGGCTCAGAACAGACAGAGTAGTGTTCTTCTTTGATGAGACCTGGAAACTTTCTGTTCACTCCCTCTACTTCTAGCAAAACTTTTGTGTCATCTATTCTTCCATCAAACAAAAGACAGGAGAGCCCTCCCTCGCTTAAATCTTTTTCATGCTGATCAGATATTTCCTTCATTATTTTTTCTTGTGCTCTTCTAATTTTATTATGATCTATCACCAAAGATACATCCTCTCGGCTGATGAGGCCTGCATCTATCCAAGCGGCAGTTGCAATTTCTGCAGCCTCACGAAGTCCAGCATGGTGGCGAATACTAGCTAAAGCAATGTTTGAAATATTTCTTGTGTTGTATTTCATTTTCTTTGGTAAAGGTTCAGATGGCTCTTTGGAACTATCATCTGATGTTGCTTCCTGTTCATCAGAAGAACTATCAAAGAAGTGATAAACATCTTGACACAGCTCTTCCTCTCTTTGGATGGCTTCTTCACTCTTCATTTTCTTCTTTTGTTCCCTCTCTCGGATTTGTTCTCTCTTCTTGGCATTAGCAATCTGCTTCTTTGTTTCTGAATAATCTATTGAACCCATTTGCATACTTCCTTGGCCTTCTGCCTTTGTCCTCTGTGCCTTTATAAATTCAAGCTCTAAAACAGGGATCTTCTTTTCACGAGGACAACCACAATCAATGTGGGAATTATTTTCTCTCTTACCTGAGTGAGAACAGTTGGATTCAGAACATAATTGTATGGAGCACTTGCAGGTCAAAATGTCAAACAGAGTATCAAGTGTGTGCAGAAATTCATTTTTCCTGGCCAAGTTTCCTTTACCAAGTGATGTTTCAACTGCTTTGTGCCATAATTTCGTTAGTTTTAGCTCAATAGTTCGACACTGATTAATCACAGGTGGTTTGAATAGTGCATTAGCTTTTGTCCATTGATGCAGAAGAGGGACTATCATGTCATTTATGAGTTCTTTATCTGTATAGTTCCTTCTGTCCTTTGCATTTTTTTCTCGAAGGAGTAACCCTAATCTTAGCATGTCTCTCACTGTTGGAAGTTCTGATACAGGAAGCTCCTTCCCTTTACCAACTAGCAGGCTCAAGTGGGTTGACAACTGACTTCTTGTCTTCAATTTTGACATCTTCACACTATCTGACAAATAGAAAAATATTTCAATGTTTCATAATTCAATTGTTGTTTCAAAAAATATCAATTTGTTTATCAAAAATGCTGTAACAGAAATAACATAATAATTTCTTAGAACATAATGTTTTATACAATGATATAAGTAACTGCGACAATCAATATGCCCTACTTACAATAATTAAAATGTAGAATTCGTCTGGTAGAGTAGGTGCAAGTGCAATGAGAGCAAACCACCGTCTATGATATCTAGAAGGAGAGTGAGCCGGGCGCCTTATCCTCACGCTTGGTACAAGTCAAAACAAGAATTAAACTGTCCCACACGGAGAGCCTGTTCATGTTCATGTTCTGACATGCATATTGTACACAAGCTATAGAACCATAAAATACTCCATAATCCATATGCTTACATGAGATTAGTTAATATCAAGTGAATAATTCTAATCAAGTCTCATTAATTTGTTGAAATACTGATATTTGAAACTTTAAGGTATAATTGATGTAGGTGAGGGTTATTTCAATTCATTTTTGTTTACTAATCTCAAGTTTAGACATAAAGAGGCACAATATTTTGACTACCAAATTTGATTTTTAACATGTTGACAAAATTGACACAATTCCTACTGTATTATGTTCAACTAGCAAACACACAGAGCATACACACAAACAAACAAACTCAACACATACAAATACACACACACACACACACACACACACACACACATATATGAATAATTTAATAAAACCAAATTTGTTTCATAATCCGGAAATTGTAACATATATGACTAATAGATAACATTAATAAAACACAACTAACAGAGTGTCTCAAAAATATTAAACTCTATCCTTTCATATATATATAAAAAAATTCTAACGCGTATTTTTACCACTAATACGACTTACAAAACAAGACTTATCTGTTGTCGAGATTTCGTCAGTGCTTGTGTTTGACTAGAGAGAAATTAATCAGTGAGAAATTAACAGGGAAAAACGTATCATTGAGTCAGTTAGGAGAAGCAGGCACTAGACTAACTCATGTACACTAAGGCAAAAGAAGTTAGGTGTAATTTGTAGAGTTTTTAATTGCACGAGGAAATTCAGGAATTATGAGAACGTAATTCATTAAGTCGAGTTCTCGGGTGCTGAGCTAACTGACTGACTCACTGACTGACTGACTGACTAAATGACTGACTGACTAACTAAGTGACTGACTATCTAACTAACTTTTTTTTTTTCGGGATTAGCCCACCCGGGCACAGGTCACTGACCCACATCAGGGCCTGGGGCGAAATTTAATAATAATGATGATAATAATAATGATGATAATAATAATAATAATAGTAATAATAATAATAATAATAATAATAATAATAATAATAATAATAATAATAATAATAATAATAATAATAATAATAATAATAATAATAATAATAATAATAATAATAATAATAATAATAATAATAATAATAATAATATAATAATAATAATAATAATAATAATAATAATAATAATAATAATAATAATAATAATAATAATAAAAATAATAATAATAATAATAATAATAATAATAATAATAATAATAATAATAATAATAATAATAATAATAATAATAATAATAATAATAATAATAATAATAATAATAATAATAAAGAATCATAAAGAAATGCAAAAATGAAAAACAAAAGTGAGAAACAATATACAGTATGTATGTTGTGTTGTCAATAGTAAGAGAAACAATTGAGACCCTGCAATTGTGTGTAAATGAGGCAGAAAGTCAGATCAGCAACCTGGGACTTGGTCACAATTTTCGTGATGCCATATGGCAGCAGGGTCTACCATTAGACAACACATTATGCTTCCAATATCTTCCAAGGCGGTAGTACCTCCCTGTTTGGTAGCTGCCTACTACCTACTACCTTAAACTAACTAACTGACTGACTGACTGACTCGAGTGCAATTGATATGGAAATTATCCAGTGATTATTAATTTAGTAAATTATTATATTTTAAGTTATCATAATTCTTAATAATATTGTTTTTATAGGACTCATTCTAAGGGTCTGTCTGTCTGTCTGTCTGTCTGTCTGTCTGTCTGTCTGTCTGTCTGTCTGTCTGTCTGTCTGTCTGTCTTCTGTTGTGTTTGTCTGTTGTCTGTCTTCTGTCTTCTTCTGTCTCTGTCTTTTTCTGTCTGTCTCTCTTCTGTCTGTTTGTCTGCTGTCTTCTGTTGTCTTCTCTTTCTCTCTGTCTGTCTGTCTTTCTGTCTTCTCTCTGTCTGTTGTTGTCTGTCTGTCTGTTTCTGTCTGTTCTTTCTCTCTGTTGCTCTCGTTCTTCGTCTCTTGTCTGTCTGTTTGCTGCTCTGTCGTCTGTCGTCTCTCTTCTGTCTGTCTGTCTGTCTGTCTGTCTGTCTCTCTGTCTGTCTGTTTGTCTCCTCTTGGACATATTTATATCCTTTCAAGAACGTAATGTTTACCTTGCGTGTCAGGTAGTGATAGTCGAGGTGACGGAGAGAGACAGCCAGAGAAAAGGAGAAGTTTAAACGTAGAGAAAATGAGAAATAGTGACAGTCAGAGAAGAAGAAACAGAAAGACATAGCAAGACAGAGAGAAAAAGAAAGTCAGGAAGAGAGAGAGAGAGAGAGAGAGAGAGAGAGAGAGAGACAGACAGACAGACAGACAGACAGACTGACTGGCAGGCAGACAGACCCCTGCCACCACACTAGACATCTGTGTTGATACTACCAAGATCACTTAATGACGTAATTATTACGTTAATTAATAATTCCTCACTAATGGCACTTAAATAAGGAGTGGGAGGGTCATAAAGTCTAAACTGTCGGTAAAAGGTAATTAATGAGTTCTATAATTAATGACTCGGATCACTGTTCTAACTTAAAAGTAGTTCGGAATTCAATATATTTATTTTAATAAGACACTTCGGTTCTCAGCTATGATTGAAAAGTAACTTGTCACTGATTAAAAAAATAATTTACATCTATGATCCAAATATAACTAGTGACTATAATTAAAATGTAACTTTATAATTTACTAAGCATCTTGATTACATTACACAGAAAGATAATTGTCAGGTCGAGTGGGTATGCCCCGGGAACGAACCTGTTACTTATAGGACAGAGGGAGGGCGATGCATCTTCATAAATACCGAAAAACACGAAAACCTTCACATCCCGTCCTCTTTACCCCCCCCCGACCCGCCTCTACCTTCTTTACCCCACCTCCTCCATTCCCCTTGCCTTCGCCTTCTCAACCCCTTCTTCCTCCTCCACCTACTCCTCTTCCCCCTCTTCCACTTCCACCTCCTCCCCTTCCTTCCAATCCTTTACTTCATTATAACCCCTCCTCCTCCTCCTCCCTGCCTCAACCTCCTCCTCCACCTTCCTCACCTTACTCCCCATCATCCTCCTCCTCCACCCCTTCCTCCTCTTTCTCCGCCTCCTGTTCCTCTTCTCCTCTGCCTCCTCTACCTTTTCCTCCTCTTCCCTTCCTCTAACTCCTTCTCCTTCACTCTCTCTACCTCCAATACCTCCTCCCCCTCCTTTTCCTCCTCTCCATCTGCCACCCCTCCTCCCTCCTCCTCTTCTACCTCCTTCCCACCTCCCCCTCCTCTTCTTCCTGCTCCTCCTCCACCTCCACACATCGAAGAAAAGAGAAGAGATTTATGGGCGAAATAAATCAACATCAGACGTCCTTGTGATGCAAACTGGAGACAAGAGACACGAGACAGAGAGACAGTTAGTATTGACGGTAATCTATCTCTCCAGCAGAAAACTCCCTCACCCGTCAACAGCCCCGTCTCCGAATACTTCAGTGATTGACAGGGAATCCTATAATGAAGGTGTCAGTGGTGGATTATAGACAGGTGATAGACTTAAAGGAACTTGTGACATATTGATGGTAATAAAGTGGGTGAAATATACCCAATGGACTGAAGAATCATTTGTATACGAACTGTTTCCTATGACAATCTTTTCATATACACATTCTGGGTTACTGTAATGTGTATGTTAAAAATACCTTATGCTAATCCATATTTAACCTAACCTAACCTAACCTAAGCTAATCTAACCTAACCTTACCTTGCCTAACCTAACCTTACCTTGCCTTGCCAAACCTAACCTTACCTTACCTTACCTTACCTTACCTTGCCTAACCTAACCTAATCTTACCTTGCCTAACTTAACCTTACCTTACCTTACCTTACCTAACCTTACCTTACCTAACCTTACCTTACCTAACCTTACCTAACCTTACCTAACCTTACCTTACCTTACCTTACCTTACCTTACCTTACCTTGCCTAACCTAACCTTACCTTACCTAACCTAACCTAACCTTACCTTACCTTACCTTACCCTATTCAACCTTACTCACCCATTCCTACCTAACTCATTCACCTAACCTTACCTAACCCACCTAACCTGGCCTAACCAACTCATCTTACCTAACCTTAACCTAACCTGCCTGTCTATCTACCTAACCTTACTCCGCCTAACCTTACCTACCTAACCTACCTTACCTAACTCCACCTAACCTTACCTAACCTTGCCTAACCTAACCTTACCTTACCTAACCCACCTAATCCCATTCCACCTTACCTTTACCTAACCTTACCTTACCTAACCTGGCCTTGGCCTTGCCTAACCTAACCTTACCTTACCTTGCCTAACCTAACCTAACCTTACCTTACCTTACCTTGCCTAACCTAACCTAACCTTACCTTACCTTACCTAACCTAACCTTACCTAACCTTACCTTACCTTACCTTACCACACCTCACCTAACCACTGTATTAAAGTAGCAGGTAATCACTTAATAAGAGATTGATGACTTATACACCTTGGGTCGTGGTAGTGTCATAATATACCTCGATATACAGTATATAACATCTCTCTTAATTATCACCTCAACTATAAGCTATATCGGTGTACATCTCCTATACCTCCACTAGTCTAAGTCTAAACAGTATGAAATTTTTACGTTCAAAGTTCAACATTGTAAAAAAAAAATGAACCCAATTAAAACTACTGTAATTTTTTTAAGATTCAAAATTCCTCATTATGAATTTTTTTATGTAATTTTTAATGTAGTAATTTAATTTATATGTTAATTTAACTGTTATAAAATATTAGGTGTAAGATATGTATTTGCACAGTGTAACAATATCTAGTTAAATTTAAACACTGTAGAAAAAAAATGTACCATTATAAACTTTTACAAATTCTAGATATATATATATATAAATTCCACATTATGAGTTTAGATCAGTCGCCTCAAGCTTACCTGTATTTTGTAATTAATTAATTTATCACATTTATGACTCCAGGTATTCTGTGTCAGTGTTAGTTTAATTATGTAATTCCTCCAGGTATACAGCTATTAACAGACCTTGTATATGAAGTGTCAAGAGTGAAGCAACGAGTCAGAAAAATTTAAAAATACATTAACTAATGTGACTTAATTAGTATTAGTATTTCATAAGACTTTTGGTATGATAAAAGTATTAAGAATTCGCTTTATTACACAGGTGAACGGACTCTCATACACCACTTAAGCAATTAAAAATACATTCAATCTCCACTAAACATCAAAATCAATCAAAATAAATAAAATAAATCAAAATCGTAAATTAAAATCAAAACTGACAATTAATAAGAAAATGTGTTGTCAAATCACTATATTAAACAGGTGAATCGATTCTCGTCAAATATCTTGTTTTATTAGAATGAGAAAAAAAATATATAGTACAGCCCCACCAGACCTTTGTAAGGCACAGTCTGTAAAACATTATTGGGGATAACTGTAAGTCTTGATATTTGAGAATAGTGAAAGTTAGTAGGGCATATTGGTGCTCTCTCTCTCTCTCTCTCTCTCTCTCTCTCTGCACACACACACACACACACACACACACACACACACACACACTATATATATTTATATTCTGAGGCTGTGTACAATCCAACAAATTTCATCAAAGTGTATTAATCCGATTTTAAGGTTATGCATACATACATACATACATACATACATAATGTACATACACACATACATACATACATACATACATACATACATACATACATACATACTGTACATACACACATACATACATACATACATACATACATACATACATACATACATACATACATACATGGTACCTTTCATCTTAGGTTTAATAAAACAACGATTGTAATCAATCATATAGGAAGTAAACAACAACAACAACAACAACAATAACACAACAACCTTGAAACATATACAATTACAACAAACAATCAAACATTTAACAAAGAAAAACCAACAATCACATCTAATAACAACAAAATAATTAATTATATAATAACAACACCACCACAACCACACCACTGTTGCCACATCCCGGGACAGCGAGAAACTAACACAACAGTATTATTTATATACTTGCCTCCATCTCCCCCAATGTTGACGCCCCAGTTCGCCTGAGCTGGCAACTGTGACCACCTGCCGCAGGTAAGGTCGCGCACCGTTCTGGCAATTGTGGTGGTGGGTATGTCAGTTATGCGGAAGGGTTTTGGCAACAGCTGTGGGGAAAAAGAGGCAAGGCTTGTAGAACGTATTTTTTATGGTAACAGTTGTAGAGATATGTGAGCTCTGTATTGTGTTCTGGCAACAGTGGAGAAAGAGGAAAACAGGCTTGTGGGATTTTGTCGGTATTTGTAGGGACGGTCGAGAGAGAGTTTTTGTCCGTTGCGTGTTCTGGTAACTGTGGTACTCAGACAGGTGATGTTATAAAATGTTCTGGTGACTGTGGTTAAGGTTCATGATTGTTTTGGTAATTATGGTACAGAGATATATGGTTAAAGACAGGTTAATTGTGGCACAGAGGTGAACTAAGGCTATGCACTTTTCTGGCAACTGTGACAGAATGAGATAAGACTTTGTATGTTTCTAGCATATGTGACAGAGAGAGGAAAGATTAATCACACTTCTGTCAACTGCAACACACAATATGAGGCAGCTAAGCACTTTTTTGGTAACAGCGACAGAGAGAAGTTAGGTTAAGCACTCTTCTGGCAACTATGACATCCCAGAGACCACCTACTGTACACACGTTGTAACTAAGACAAGAAGGAGCTCAGTTGAAGGTGTTGAGGATGGAGTCAAGTGATATGATGCACACATGAGAGAGAGAGAGAGAGAGAGAGAATGGACGAAAGAAAATGAGAAAGAGATGGGGAAGGAAGAGGGAAAGAAAGGGAAAAATAAAGGTAGTGGCAATGATAAGAGCAGGAAGAGGGAATTTAAAGAGAGGGAGAGAGAGATGTATAGAACAAAGGATGACATAGAGAGATAGTTGAAGAAGATAATATAAAAAAGAGAGGAGAGGAAATGAGAAAGTAAAGATCGAGAGAGAAAGATAGATATTGCGAGAAAAAGAAAGGAAGTGAAATAAAAGATAATAATTGGTAGGGTTAGGAAAATAAAGCGAACATTAGAATAGAAAGGGACAAAAACAGAAGAAAGGGAACAGTAGAGAAGAAGTAAATGAGAAAGAAGGGGAACAGGGGGAGGAAGAGGAGATGAATGATGGAGGAAGAAGATGATGCAGAATATCTCTCTCTCTCTCTCTCTCTCTCTCTCTCTCTCTCTCTCTCTCTCTCTCTCTCTCTCTCTCTCTCTCATACGAAACAAACACACACACACACACCCCAAACACACACCTACACCTTAACACAAATACATACACCCCCCACACACACGCATACACCTCCACACACACATAAACCTCTCAACATACACATCCCCCCACATATTCCACCCCCTATATACATACACCCCAACACACACACACACTGCCCCCCCCTTACATACACACACACCCCCCACACACATAAACACACACGTTTTCTGACAACACAACACGCAATCAAGAGAGACACACAGACGGACAGGAATAAATTATGCTGTCAGCTGGGGTTGTGTGGACGGTAGGGTCTCGCTTTGTAGGGATTAGAGTTTAATGCGACACCTGTCTTTTTCACAGAACTGGTTTAACCCTTTACCGTGAACACGTGAGGTGAGCTAAAAGAAACTACTCTCTCTCTCACTCTCTAATCTCTCTCTCTATCTCTAATATATATATCTCTCTCTCTCTGGTGATATTAATGGCAGGGGTGGTGAAAGTGAGGGTACGGGTAATAATGATGGTGATGGTGGTAGTGAAAGTACTGGTGATAATGATAGTAGTGGTGGTGGTAGTCGGGTACTGGTGATAATGATAGTAGTGGTAGTGGTAGTGAGGTACTGGTGATGATGATAGTAGTGGTGGTGGTAGTGAGGGTACTGGTGATAATGATAGTAGTGGTGGTGGTAGTGAGGGTACTGGTGATAATGATAGTAGTGGTAGTGGTAGTGGTAGTGAGGATACTGGTGATAATGATAGTAGTGGTAGTGGTAGTGAGGGTACTGGTGATAATGATAGTAGTGGTGGTGGTAGTGAGGGTACTGGTGATAATGATAGTAGTGGTGGTGGTAGTGAGGGTACTGGTGATAATGATAGTAGTGGTGGTGGTAGTGAGGGTACTGGTGATAATGATAGTAGTGGAAGTGGTAGTGGTAATAATAATAATAATAATAATAATAATTAACGGTTTATTGAAAGAGCTTGGCAGCCAGAAGGCTGAAAATATACAGTTACATATTTGGGGAATGGGTTACGAATTAAAAATAATATACAAGTGACATAAGTGACACAAATAAGACATATAGTAACTTAGATGGGGATCAGCTCAAACTACAGTTCATTTCAACATAGTGACAGTGTAGGGAGCAGTGTTTACTGGTAGTGAGGATACTGGTGATAATGATAGTAGTGGTGGTGGTAGTGAGGGTACTGGTGATAATGATAGTAGTGGTGGTGGTAGTGAGGGTACTGGTGATAATGATAGTAGGGTGGTGGTAGTGGTAGTGAGGGTACTGGTGATAATGATAGTAGTGGTGGTGGTAGTGAGGGTACTGGTGATAATGATGGTAGTGGTGGTGTAGTGAGGGTACTGGTGATAATGATAGTAGGGTGGTGGTAGTGAGGAGGGTACTGGGTGATAATGATAGAGGTGGTGGTGGTAGTGAGGGTACTGTGATAATGATAGAGTGGTAGTGGTAGTGAGGTACTGGGTGATAATGATAGCAGTGGTGGTGGTAGTGAGGGCACTGGTGATAGTGATAGTAGTGGTGGTGGTGGGGCACTGGGTGATAATGATAGTAGTGGTAGGTAGTGAGGGTACTGGTGATAATGATAGTAGTGGTGGTGGTAGTGAGGGTACTGGTGATAATGATAGTAGTGGTGGTAGAGGGTACTGGATAAGATAGTAGTGGTAGTGGTAGTGTTGAGGAGGATACTGGTGATAATGATAGTAGTGGTGGTGGTAGTGAGGGTACTGGTGATAATGATAGTAGTGGTGGTGGTAGTGAGGGTACTGGTGATAGTGATAGTAGTGGTGGTAGTGGTAGTGGGGAGGGTACTGGTGATAATGATAGTAGTGGTGGTGGTAGGGAGGGCACTGGTGATAATGATAGTAGTGGTGGTGGTAGTGAGGGTACTGCGATAATGATATAGTGGTAGTAGTGAGGTACTGGTGATAATGATAGCAGTGGTGGTGGTAGTGAGGGTACTGGTGATAATGATAGTAGTGGTGGTGGTAGTGAGGGTACTGGTGATAATGATAGTAGTGGTGGTGGTAGGAGGGTACTGGTGATAATGATAGTAGTGGTGGTGGTAGTGAGGGTACCATGATAATGATAGTAGTGGTAGTGGTGGTGGTAGTGAGGGTACTGTGATAATGATAGTAGTGGTAGTGGTAGTGAGGGTACTGGTGATAATGATAGTAGTGGTGGTGGTAGTGAGTGGCACTTGGTATAATGATAGTAGTGGTGGTGGTAGTGAGGGCACTGGTGATAATGATAGTAGTGGTGGTGGTAGTGAGGGTACTGGGTGATAATGATAGTAGTGGTAGGGTGGTAGTGAGGGTACCGGATAATGATAGTAGTGGTGGTGGTAGTGAGGGTACTGGTGATAATGATAGTAGTGGTGGTGGTAGTGAGGGTACTGGATAGTGATAGTGTGGTGGTGGTGGTGGGGTGAGGGTACTGGTGATAATGATAGTAGTGGTGGGTAGTGAGGTACTGGAGATAATGATAGTAGTGGTGGTAGTGATACTGGTGATAATGATAGTAGTGGGTGGTAGTGAGGGTACTGGTGATAATGATAGCAGGTGGTGGGTAGTGAGGGCACTGGTGATAATGATAGTAGTGGTGGTGGTAGTGGAGGGCACTGCGATAATGATAGCAGTGTGGTGGTAGTGAGGCACTGGTGATGGATAGTAGTGGTGGTGGTAGTGGGGCACTGCGATAATGATAGTGGTGGTGGTAGGGAGGGTACTGGTGATAATGATAGTAGTGGTGGTGGTAGTGAGGTACTGGTGATGGGAATGATAGTAGTGGTGGTGGTAGTGGAGGGTACTGGTGATAATGATATAGTGGTAGTGGTAGTGGAGTGAGGATACTGGTGATAATGATAGTAGTGGTGGTGGTAGTGAGGTACTGGTGATAGTGATAGTAGTGGTGGTGGTAGGAGGGTAATGGTGGTAGTGATAGTGGTGGTGGTAGTGAGGGTACTGGTGATACGATAGTAGTGGTGGTAGTAGGTGGAGGGTACCGGGTGATAATGATAGTAGTGGTGGTGGTAGTGAGGGCAATTGGTGATAATGATAGTAGTGGTAGTGGTAGTGAGGGTACTGGTGATAATGATAGCAGTGGTGGTGGAGGTACTGGATAATGATGTAGTGGTAGTGGTAGTGAGGGTACTGGTGATAATGATGGCAGTGGTGGTGGTAGTGAGGGGCAATGGTGATAGTGAGTAGTGGTGGTGGTAGTAGTACTGGTGATAATGATAGTAGTGGTGGTGGTAGTGAGGTATATGGTGATAATGATAGTAGTGGTGGTGGCAGGGAGGGTAATGGGTGATAATGATAGTAGTGGTGGTGGCAGTGAGGGTAATGGTGGTACGAGTAGTAGTGGTGGTGGTAGGAGGGTAATGGTGATAATGATAGTAGTGGTGGTGGTAGGAGGGCACTGGTGGTAGTGACGATAGTGGTGGTAGTTGAACGAGGTAATGGTGGCAGTGGACGAGGTAGGTGGCAGTGAACGAGGTAATGAGTGAACGAGGTAATGGTGGGCAGGGCGAGGTAATGGTGGTAGTGACGAGTAATTGTGGCGGACGAGGTAATGGTGGCAGGACGAGGTAATGGGTAGTGAAAGGACGGTGCAGGACGAGGTAATGGTAGGACGAGGTAATGGGGGTGGACGAGGATGGTGCGGGACGAGGTAATGGCAGTGGACGAGGTAGGTAGGGATTTAGTGCATAGGTAGGACGAGGTAATGGTAGCGGACGAGGTAATGGTGGCAGTGGACGAGGTAATGGTGGCAGGACGAAGTAATGGGACAGTGACAGGTAAGGTGGTAGGACGAGGTAATGGTGGTAGTGACGAGTAATTGTGGTAGTGGACGAGGTAATGGTGGTGGACGAGGTAATGGTGGTAGTGGACGAGGTAATGGTGGTAGTGGACGAGGTAATGGGGCGGTGAACGAGGTAATGGTGGCAGTGGACGAGGTAATGGTGGCAGGACGAGGTATGGTGTAGTGGACGAGGTAATGGTGGCAGGACGAGGTAATGGTAGTGGAAGGAGGTAAGGTGGCAGGACGAGGTAATGGTGGTAGTGGACGAGGTAATGGTGGCAGTGGACGAGGTAATGGTGGGTGGGTGGACGAGGTAATGGTGGCAGTACAGTAATGGTGGCAGTGTAACATATGAGGTATTATTTCCTTTTATTTTATTTTTTATTTATTTTTTTACTTTACTCTTTCTTTATTCTCTAATTCTCTTTCTTAATCTTACTCTTTCTTTCGGCAGGTGAAGGAAGCTGGTTGCAAGAGAGGTCAAATCAAATCGAAAAGGCATTTTACCGCTATGCAAAGTCGAAATTCAAAACGCGAGAAGGAGTATCGGACTGAGGCTTGAAGATGGTAGTTACGCAGATTCTGACCAGTACAAAGCGGAGGCATTGAACAGTTTCTTTTCCTCACTGTTCACAAGAGAGGATGCGAACAATCTTCCTGCGTTTGAGGACAGACGGTTCGACACAGCACTGACCCACATTGTGTTCACAAAGAAGGTTATAAAAAATAAATTGTCAAAATTTAAAGGTTCATAAGAGTCCAGGCCCTGACAAGGTGCATCGCAGAGTGCTAAGAGAGTTGTGCCACGAGCTTGGTGAGCCCCTGAAGATCTTGTTCTGTAAATGCTTGGATGACCAAAAGGTCCCCAGTGACTGGAAAATGGCTTATGTGAGTCCTATCTTCAAGGAGGGCGATCGTCACTCCACGAATAATTATAGACCAGTGAGCCTGACCAACATAGTATGTAAAGTACTTGAGAGCATTATAAGAGATGCCACGATGGAACATCTACTACGAAACAAACTTGGAAAGGACTGCCAACACGGTTTTATGCCGGGACGCTCCTGCTAACACAATTAATCAAGGTAATGGATGTTTGGATCTAAATTCTGGAACAGGGTGGTAATATCAACAATATACCGAGATTTTGCCAAGGCTTTCGACAGCGTACCCCAACCCCATGAAAGGCTGGAAATTAAGCTGGGAGGGCAAGATTCAGGAAGTCCAAGCGTGGATCGGAACTTTCTCCATGATCTCAAGCAGTGTGTGGTGATTAATGGCACGAAGACGTCATGTGTACCCGTCACAAGCGGGGTACCACAGGGCAGTGTATTGGACCCACTGGTGTTTGTTTGCTTCATAAATGACACGCCAAAAGCTGTACATTCCTCCATGCAAATGTTTGTGGATGTGCCAAGTTATTTCGGTAAATTAAGAACCAAGCAGATTGTAAAGAGCTGCAGAAGGATCTCTGTGAGCTTCAAGAATGGTCGAAGAAATGGCTGCTAAGATTCAATGTCACGAAGTGTAAGAGGCTGCACCTGGGATGTACCAACGATAAGGAGGTTTATCATATGTCCCAATCGGACGAAGAAGCTGCATTAGTTGAGACTGAATGTGAAAAGAGCATAGGTGTGTATGTTGACAATGAATTGGATTTCTCGGACCATTGTGATAAGAAAGTGAATCAGGCAACTAAATTACTAGGTCTCATAAGAAGGTCGTTGAGATATCTAGACGGTCAGTCCCTCATAACGATCTTCAAGGGTGAGGTGCTTCCTCGTCTGGAGTATGCTAGGGATTGTCAATTGATTGAAAATGTTCAAATGAGGGCCACCAGGCTGGTGCCAGTACTTCGGCACCTCAGATACCCTGAGAGATTAGAATTCCTGTATTAACCCCTGTCTCATAGACAGTAGTACTTATATAAATATGGGTTAATACATTTGTATTATATAATTCTATCACCTCCCGTAATATTCCATAAGCTGTGAGATATCATGAAGTGATCATGTGATCACAGGTTTCCACTGGCAGCCGCCCTATAAGGAAACTGACCAGGCTTTCTTCAAAGCCTCTCCTCTCTCAGTAGTTACTAAACTCTCACGAGCGCTGGACGTTGAACTAAGGCTTAGCCTAGTTAAGCCCCGTCCTTCCTCTCACTGATTGATCACTCAACACTCACGATAATCGGACGTCGAACCTAAGGCTTAGCCCAGCTAAGTCCCGTCCTGCTCTCGCCCTTACAGCTTACAGATAATTACGGTGATATCCTAGTGAAATGCGCAATAGACTATTTTCTTAATAATGGATAAATTGCCTAGTTTATACAACAAGAGGACACAGCTTAAGATTGAAGAAGCCGCAAGCCCAGAAAACTGTGAGGGGTAACTTTTTCTGAGTGAGAGTTGTGAACTCTTGGAACAACCTGCCAGAGAGTGCTATGGCGGCACCGAGTGTGATCTCTTTGAAGACCAGAATTGACAAGCACTGGGGCAGGTTCAGATACATTCAGGAGCCAGTACATGCCCAGTATTTGCCAACAGTGCGTAACAGCCGTAACAGAAACGTGACCGATCGCCCAAGCGGCTAACGAGCCGATCAGTGGTTAAGAAGATAAAAGTAAAAAAGTAAGTAGAAGAAAGGAGGAGGTAGACCTATGGTTGAGGGAGGCGGGGTTTGCCTGTGGTCACTCCCCCACTATAGGGTCGACCTGGTAACCAATAGGAGAGGAGAATGAGGAGAAAGGGGGAGAATGATAACCGGGAGAATAGGGCTAACATGCAATAACTTAAACGCAGGGATAATATACGATAGTTATGTTGTTACTCATGGGGTCACTGTATACCACAAAGACACTTATGAGGAATACACAGGGGAACGGAATTGAGAACCATTCTTAACGGTTCTTCGTTTATTAATGACGTTATCAGAATGGACAGTTACAGTTAAAACAATAACCTACCCTCCTAGCTAGCTTCACCACATAACCTTTGGTAAAGGGAGTTTACCAAAGGGTACACTGACTTATATACAGTACATATATCTCGCTATGTTGAGCCCCCGACCCACACACACGTTCACACTTAAATACTTCCAAACACAGACACCAGTTTGAAAATCGAGTGCACCTGCTGCTAGGTCCGAAACTCTAATCTTCTGCCAATCATCTTAGTTATTCCTATGACGTCACACTCACAGGTCTCTGTGATTGGCATACGACTAAGGCACCCTCAGGGTACCGTTAGCTCGGTGGGCCTGGCAGGCATGGCCCTTTATTTCTCAAATTTTCATACATATCTTCTTTAAAACATGACAGTTTACATGTCATTGCATTGTTACAACAGTAGGTGAGATAATGGTGGCAGTGGACGAGGTAATGGTGGCGGCTAATGAGATAATGGTGGCAGTTGATAAGGTAATGGTGGCAGTTAGCGAGGTGATGGTGGCAGTGGGCGAAGTAATGGTTGTAGTGAACGAGATAATGGTGGCAGTTAATAAGGTAATGGTGGCAGTTAGCGAGGTGATGGTGGCAGTGGGCGAAGTAATGGTTGTAGTGAACGAGATAATGGTGGCAGTTAATAAGGTAATGGTGGCAGTTAGCGAGGTGATGGTAGCAATGAACATCATAATGGTGACAGTAGGCGAGGTAATGGTGGCAGATAGCTAGGTGATGGTGGCAGCGGATGAGGTAATGGTGGCAGATAGTGAGGTAATGATGGCAGTGAACAAGGTAATGGTGGCAGTAGACGAGGTAACGGTGGCAGTAGACGAGGTAACGGTGGCAGTAGACTACGTAATGGTAACAGTGAATGAGGTAATGGTGGCAGTAGGCAAGGTAATGGTGGCAGTAATGGCATTAGCGGTGTCAGTAGCCGGAAGCCACATTACTCTGGGCAGCAACACACACTTAATGGAAACAGAGAACAGGTAAGCCAGCCCACACCTGCGAAACGAGAGAGAGAGAGAGAGAGAGAGAGAGAGAGAGAGTACATCGCTATTTAAAACAATAGTAGAGAACGAGCTAGGGACAGACAAACAGTACACCCACACAACAAACATCAGTGGAGGGGCGCAGTCAAGATTTGCCTCGTCACGTAGAGAGTGACAGATAAGGAGAGAATGTGAAAAGTAGAGAGAAAGAGAGCAAGTGGATGCGTTAACACGAAATGATTATTGAGAGAGAGAGAGAGAGACAGAGTGACAGAAGGAGAGAGGTGAGACAGAGAAAGCATAATCATCAGCGATAAAGGAGAGAGAGAAAGAGAGACAGCCATAATAAAGGGAGGGAAAGAAAGCAAGGAGAGTGAAATGGAATGCATAAGAAAAAGACCAAGCAGAATATAAAGACAAGGAGACCGAAATTAGAAGAGAGAGAGAGAGCATCAGAGAAAGGAGAGAAAGAAAGTAAGGAAAGACAGAGAGAATGCCGTTAGTGAAAGAATAACAATGAGAAAACAGAGTTACAGAGACGGGAAGCAGGAAAGAGAGAGAGAGAGAGAGAGAGAGAGAGAGAGAGAAAAGAGAGAGCATCAACAGTGTAAGTAAATGAAGCGGTACTCACCCAGGGAAGGAGAAAATTAATCTCCGCCTGATGAACTCTCTCACATTATCTTATTTTGTTGTCTTTAATGAACCCAGGGAATATTTTCTCCGTATCTGATCAAGAAAATTGTTCC
>NW_024729812.1:72500-90000 GCF_018991925.1 Homarus americanus | reverse complement strand
TTCTGATATGCAGTTTCGTCTTGATTCGACAGTGGTCGGTCCAGCAGTCCCACGGCACATGGCGGGTGATGTTGTAGTCCAATAAGAACCAGAGTTTGTAGCGCGGGTGAGGATGTAGTCCAACAAGTGCCAGTGTTTGTAGCGCGGGTGAGGATGTAGTCCAACAAGTGCCAGTGTTTGTAGCGCGGTGAGGATGTAGTCCAACAAGTGCCAGTGTTTGTAGCGTGGTGATGATGTAGTCCAACAAGTGCCAGTGTTTGTAGCGCGGGTGAGGATGTAGTCCAACAAGTGCCAGTGTTTGTAGCGCGGGTGAGGATGTGGTCCAACAAGTGCCAGTGTTTGTAGCGTGGGTGATGATGTAGTCCAACAAGAGCCAGTGTTTGTAGCGTGGGTGATGGATGTACCAACAAGAGCCAGTGTTTGTAGCGTGGTGAGGATGTAGTCCAAATATGCCAGTGTTTGTAGCGTGGTGATGATGTAGTCCAACAAGTGCCAGTGTTTGTAGTGGGTGATGATGTAGTCCAACAAGTGCCAGGTTTGTAGGAGATGTATTCCAACAAGTGCCAGGTTTGGTGTGGGTAGTGATGTAGTCAACAAGTGCCAGTGTTTGTAGCGTGGTGATGATGTACCAACAAGTGCCGTTTGAAGGTGATGATGTGTCCAACAAGTGCCGGTGTTTGTAGCGTGGGTGTGTCACAAGGCAGTGTTTGTAGCGTGGGTGAGATGTAGTCCAAGTGCCGTTGTGGGTGATGATGGTCAACAAGGCCAGTGTTTGTAGTGTGTGGTGATGATGGTCCAAAGGGTGCCAGTGTTTGTAGCGTGGGTGATGATGAGTCCAACGTGCCAGTGTTTGTAGTGTGGATGATGTAGTCCAACATGCTGTTTGTAGCGTGGGTGATGATGGTCCAACAAGTGCCAGTGTTTGTGCGTGTGAGGATAGTCAATGCCGTGTTTGAGCGCTGGTGAGGATGTAGTCCACATGCCAGTGTTTGTAGCTGGGTGATGATGTAGTCAACAAGTGCCAGTGTTTGTAGCGTGGGTGATGATGTAGTCCAGCAAGTGCCAGTGTTTGTAGCGTGAGGATGTAGTCAACAAGTGCCAGTGTTTGTAGCGTGGGTATGATGTAGTCCAACAAGTGCCAGTGTTTGTAGCGTGGGTGATGACAAGTGTGTGTTTGCGTGGGTGAGGATGTAGCCAACAAGTGCCAGTGTTTAGCGTGGGTGATGATGTAGTCCAACAAGTGCCAGTGTTTGTAGTGTGGGTGAGGATGTAGTCCAACGTGCAGTGTTTGCAGCGTGATGATGTAGTCCAACAAGTGCCAGTGTTTGTAGCGTGGGTGAGGATGTAGTCCAACAAGTGCCAGTGTTTGCAGCGCGGGTGATGATGTACCAACGTGCCAGTGTTTGTAGCGTGGGTGAGGATGTAGTCCAACAAGTGCCAGTGTTTGCAGCGCGGTGATGATGTAGTCCAAGTGCCAGTGTTGTAGCGTGGGTGAGGATGTAGTCAACAAGTGCCAGTGTTTGGCGCGGGTGATGATGTAGTCCAACAAGTGCCAGTGTTTGTAGCGTGGGTGAGGATGTAGTCCAACAAGTGCCAGTGTTTGTTTGCGTGGTGATGATGTAGTCAACAAGGCCAGTGTTTGTAGTGTGGGTGAGGATGTAGTCCAACAAGTGCCAGTGTTTGTAGGGGTGAGGATGTACCAACAAGTGCCAGTGTTTGAGAGATGTAGCCAACAAGTGCCAGGTTTAGGTGTGTGATGATGTCAACGTGCAGTGTTTGTAGGTGGGATGATGTAGTCCAACAAGTGCCAGTGTTTGTAGTGTGGGTGATGATGTAGTCCAACAAGTGCCAGTGTCAGGTGGTGATGATGGCCCACATGCCAGTGTTTGAGCGTGGTGATGATGTGTCAACGGCAGTTTGTAGCGGGTGATAGTCAACAAGTGGTGTTTGCAGTGGTGATATGTAGTCAAGTGCAGTGTTTGTGTATATGAGTCAAAGCCGTGTTTGTAGGTGGGTGAGGATGTACCACGGCCAGTGTTTGGCGGGTAGATGAGTCCAAATATTGTAGCGTGGGGATGATGTAGTCCAACAAGTACCAGGTTTGTAGCGTGGGTGATGATGTGTCCAACAAGTGCCAGTGGCCAGCTGGTGATGATGTAGTCCAACAAGTGCCGTGTTTGTAGCGGTGATGATGTAGTCCAACAAGAGCCAGTGTTTGTAGCGTGGGTGAGGATAGTCCACCATGCCAGTGTTTGAAGGGATGATGTAGTCCAACAAGTGCCAGTGTTAGTGTGTGGTGATGATGTAGTCCAACAAGTGCCAGTGTTTATGGTGATGATGTAGTCCAACAAGTGCCAGTGTTTGCAGCGTGGGTGATGAGTGGTCCAACAAGTGCCAGTGTTTGTAGCGTGGTGATGATGTAGTCCAACAAGGCCAGTGTTTGCAGCGTGGGTGATGATGTAGTCCAACAAGTGCCAGTGTTTGTAGCGTGGAGATAGTCCAACAAGTGCCAGTGTTTGCAGCGTGGGTGATGATGTAGTCCAACAAGTGCCAGTGTTTGTAGTGGGTGGATGATGTAGTCCAACAAGTGCCAGTGTTTGTAGTGTGGGTGAGGATGTAGTCCAACAAGTGCCAGTGTTGAGGCGCGGTGAGATGTAGTCCAACAAGTGCCAGTGTTTGTAGCGGTGATGATGTTCCAAAAAGTGCCAGTGTTTGTGCGGGTGATGATGTAGTCCAACAAGGTGTTTGAAGTGTGGGTGATGATGTAGTCCAACTGCCAGGTTTAGGGTGATGATGTAGTCCAACAAGGCCAGTGTTTGTAGTGTGGGTGAGGATGTAGTCCAACAAGTGCCAGTGTTGTAGCGTGGGTGAGGATGTAGTCCAACAGGTGCCAGTGTTTGTAGCGGGTGGGGATGTAGTCCAACAAGTGCCAGTGTTTGTAGCGTGGTGATGATGTAGTCCAACAAGTGCCAGTGTTTGTGTGGGTGATGAGTATCAACAAGCCATGTTTGTAGCGTGGGTGATGATGTATCCAACATGCCGTGTTGTAGGCAGATGATGTAGTCCAACAAGTGCCAGTGTTTGTAGGCGGAGGATGTAGTCCAACGTGTGCCGGTTTGTAGGATGATGAGTCCAACAAGTGCCAGTGTTTGGGGAGGGATGAGTCCACCAAGTGCCAGTGTTTGGCATGGGTGAGGATGTAGTCCAACAAGTGCCAGTGTTTGCAGCGTGAGTGATGATGTAGTCCAACAAGTGCCAGTTTGTAGCGCGGGTGATGATGTAGTCCAACAAGTGCCAGTGTTTGCAGCGTGTGTGATGATGTAATCCAACAAGTGCCAGTGTTTGTAGCGTGGGTGATGATGTAGTCCAACAGTGCCAGTGTTTGTAGCGTGGGTGAGGATGTAGTCCAACAAGTGCCAGTGTTTGCAGGTGGGTGATGATGTAGTCCGACCATGTCGCGTTTGTAGGGGTGATGATGTAGTCCAACAAGTACCAGTGTTTGTAGCGTGGGTGATGATGTAGTCCAACAAGTGCCAGTGTTTGTAGCGTGGGTGATGATGTAGTCCAACGCGCAAGTGTTTGTAGCGTGGGTGATGATGTAGCCCAACAAGTAGTGTGCAGTGTGGGTGATGATGTAGCCCAACGTGCCAGTGTTTGGCATGATGTAGCCCAACAAGTGCCAGTGTTTGTAGCGTGGGTGATGATGTAGTCCAACGAGCGCCAGTGTTTGTAGCGCGGGTGATGATGGTCCAACCCGCGCCAGTGTTTGTAGCGTGGGTGAGGATGTACCAACGCGCCAGTGTTTGTGTAGCGCGGTGAGGATGTAGTCCAAAGTGCCAGTGTTTGTAGCGTGGGTGATGATGTAGTCCAACGTGCCAGTGTTTGTAGCGCGTGAGGATGTAGTCCAACAAGTGCCAGTGTTTGTAGCGTGGGTGATGATGTAGTCCAACGTGCCAGTGTTTTGTAGCGTGGTGATGATGTAGTCCAACAAGTGCCAGTGTTTGTAGCGTGGGTGATGATGTAGTCCAACGGGCGCCAGTGTTTGTAGTGTGGGTGATGATGTAGGCCCAACAAGTGCCAGTGTTTGTAGCGTGGGTGATGATGCAGCCCAACAAGTGCCAGTGTTTGTAGCGTGGGTGATGATGTAGTCCAACGTGCCAGTGTTTGTAGCGCGTGGTGATGATGTAGCCCAACAAGTACCATTGTTTGTGAGCGTGGGTGATGATGAACCAACAAGTGCCAGTGTTTGTAGTGTGGGTGATGATGTAGTCCAACAAGTGCCAGTGTTTGTAGTGGGTTATGATGTAGCCCAACAAGTACCAGTGTTTGTAGCGTGTGGTGATGATGGAGACCAAGTGCCAGTGTTTGTAGCGTGGGTGATGATGGTCCAACAAGTGCCAGTGTTTGTAGTGTGGATGATGTAGCCCAACAAGTACCAGTGTTTGTAGCGTGGGTGATGATGTAGTCCAACAAGTGCCAGTGTTTGTAGCGTGGGTGATGATGTAGTCCAAACAAGTGCCAGTGTTTGTAGTGAAGGTGATGATGTAGTCCAATAAGTGCCAGTGTTTGTAGCGTGGGTGATGATGTAGTCCTCTACAAGTGTTTGTAGGTGGGGGATGATGTAGTCCAACGTGCCAGTGTTTGTAGTGTGGGTGATGATGTAGCCCAACGCCAGTGTTTGTAGCGTGGGTGATGATGTAGCCCAACGCGCCAGTGTTTGTAGCGTGGGTGATGATGTAGTCCAACAAGCCAGTGTTTGTAGCGTGGTGATGATGTAGTCCAACAAGTGCCAGTGTTTGTAGTGTGGGTGATGATGTAGTCCAACGCCAGTGTTTAGAGCGGGTGATGATGTAGTCCAACAAGTGCCAGTGTTTGTAGCGTGGGTGATGATGTAGTCCAACGCGCCAGTGTTTGTAGAGCGTGGGTGATGATGTAGTCCAACGTGCCAGTGTTTGTAGCGGGTGATGATGTAGTCCAACAAGTGCCAGTGTTTGTAGTGTGGGTGATGATGTAGTCCAACGGCGCCAGTGTTTGTAGCGGGTGATGATGTAGTCCAACGTGCCAGTGTTTTAGCGTGGGTGATGATGTAGTCCAACAAGTGCCAGTGTTTGTAGAGTGTGATGATGTAGTCCAAACAAGTGCCAGTTTGTAGTGCCGGTGCACACAGAACGTCTTGTATCACCTGGACGAGAGTATTGGTTATGACTAGTTAGTGTTTTCAACAGAGTGACGAGCCTAAACAATTATTATTATTCATCTTACCATCACCATGTTGACCAATAACTAAATTCCAAAGTTCGTTGTTTGTGTCCCAAGGACGTGCGTCTGGGAAGAGATGTCGAGTGAAACATTATTGAGGGACTCCAAATGCCTTCTTGGTGTTACCATTATAATCCAAGGTCGGTGCGTAGATACTATAAGGGTGGTAAAGTGACCCTTCGAAAATGGGATTCACCAGGTCATGAGTCGTTCGCTAACATCAGTTGGAGGCTCAGGGGTCGCGGCAGCTTGCTCTTCAGCAAAGCCAACTCGTACAGGTGACGCTCGTCCGCGGGTAAACTCTCCACAAAAAATATATCCTTCCCGGATTTCAAGTGGTGAGTCTTAGCTAGAAAAACCGTCTTACTCAGCAGTTATGTCGATGTTATATTTTTAGAGTTCGTGTGCAAAGAGTGTAATCCACCTATGTGGCCACTCTGTTTCACCGCTCACATCTAAGAAAGTTCGACATTCCAGGTTGCATGTCATTGTTCGTGATTGCTTGAAGTTTGTATTTTGACCGTTTGAATGATGCCTTGCCGGCAGCGGTCGGCCACCAAGGTTGAACGGAACTAGTCCACCTTCCCGCCCCCTGACGAGGGAGGAGCAATGCGGATTCAGAAAAGGGCTACTCAGACACACGGGTGACTGCCGACACGAGGTGCTGATCCTATTCCCACCTCACCAACGGCCGTGCAGGGTTCAAGCTAGAGGCTGTCGTCTTATCTACAGTAAGACCTGTCTCCGAAGGCTGTATTAACTGGGAGTTCGTCTTATTCGAACTTTGCAAATGAGCCCTAGAGCCGTTTGTAACACGGCAACTGATTGGCTAACAAGAAAACACACACAGGGTACCTCAAACGGGCTTTCGTATTTCATTTATCTTACCCGTTTTTTTAATTATAAAGAATATATTTTAGTGTTGATCTCTAATAATTCGCACTTGGTGAAGTAAAAAATTAGCATGCGAAACGCACTAGTAAAGTAAATGTCAAGAAAACAAGAAAGGATTGCGAAATTTCAGCAACATCTTCAATCACACTGCATGACGTCACGGGGCGGGCAAAGTTACGTTACTGAATTTTTTCATCACGTTCGTGTTCCGATTATGATGTTTTATTACCAGTATGTTTCACAAGCTAATTTTGCTTCCTCTGCACGAAATTATCAGAGATAAACACTGAATAGTATTATACCTTAAAGTATCCATAATAACAATATTAAATAATAAGAACTATAGTGATCCTTCACGTCCGGTCCACCAGCCAATCAGCCGCCTTGGTACAAACTGACCCCAGACGTCAGTTGCAAAGTTCATGTGCGCAGACTATAGACGGCAAGACCAACTGAGGACGAAAGAACAAATTCTGATCTGTAAAGGGATTTAGGTTGGGGAAGGAGTGTGTGCCCTACTTCCACACACATATGGCGATGTCCTCCAGGTCACAGAGGCAAGAGAGGTTACACAGGGCTGCCAGGACTTAGATCTACTGGAGTCTACCTGACGCGGGTCCTCACCTCGGCATTGGTCAGGGTGATCTCCTGTAGCCATATATCCTTCCGGACGTAAAACACACACACACACACACACACACACACACACCATCCTTGATCACCGAAGGGTCAAGACCTATTCAGGCTCTGCTCTGCTGAGCAGAGCCTCTTTGGCCGTGTGGCCCATTCCTCAAGTCCTCCCCGACCCATCCTCACCACTGGGATATCTACATCATCAAAAGTGACAATTTCTGTTCGGGAAAGAAGTGAGATCAGTGTTGAACAGTGATGAAGAGTGTTTAAGCCAGTGAATTCAGCACTAGACAGTACCAGTGAGAGCCGTGACTCACCAGTGACATAAGCACCCTGGGAACTGATCACCATCCCCGACCAGGAGGTGTTAATCACCCACCCTGGGAATAACAGGACGGCCTTACACCTGACTACAAGATAACACAACACCACCTAGCAGAGAGGAGGTACGTGACACCACCCCACACCATCCGGTGTCCCCATGACCAAGTGAGGTCCTTCATATCAACAACCGAGGACGAGTTACTACACCAAGTGAGCACCACACCACCTAGTTGTGCCAGACTTGTGAAACAGGCAAAAAAACCATGTTCAAAAAGGGAGACAGAGCATCAGCGTCAAATTACCTGCCGATCAGTTTGACGTCAGTAGCGGGAAATTTTTGAATCAATTATAGCAGATAGCATCCGATCGCATCTAGAGAAAAGCAAATTAATCTACGACTCTCAACATGGGTTTACAAAGGAAAAATCTTGTCTAACAAATCTGCTAACGTTTTTAGGAAAGTTCGAGGTAGTAGATAATGACGAAAACGATGTTATTGACTTAGACTTTAGCAAAGCATTTGACAGAGTACCGCATCAGAGTTTGAGAAAGTGAAGGCTCATGGTATCGAGGGAAAGTTTTAAATTGGATAAAATCATGGCTCACCGATAGAACGCAGAGGTCAGCGTAGATGTTGTTAACTGAGGCCGTGTAACCAGTGGGGGTTCCCCAGGGTCAGTACTAGGCCCACTCTTGTTCATAATCTACATAAACGATCTAGATACTGGGATCAGCAGTGACATAAGCAAGTTTGCGGATGACACCAATATAGGGCGGCAAATTAATTCAGGCAGGATGCAAATGCATTACAGGAGGATCTAAATAAACTGCAGGGTGGTCTGAAAAGTGGCAAACGAAATTCAACACCAGCAAGTGCAGCGTACTTAATATTGGAAGAACAAATACTTATAATGTATACAGCCTTAACAACATCAACCTAGAGAAGTCGACTTGTGAAAGAGACCTAGGGGTACTTTGAAGCCCGGACCTACGGCCTAGAAAAACAGTGCGTTAATGTTGAAATAAGGCAAACAGAGTGTTGGGTTTTATATCTAGAAGTGTAAGTAATAAGAGTGCAGAAGTCTTATTGCAACTATATTGCGTTAGTCAGGCCACACTCGATTATGCGGTTCAGTTCTGGTGCCCCTATTATAGGAATGGATATAAATTCACTGAGTCGGTGCAGCGAAGAATGACAAAAATGACCGGGACTTAGAAACCTTCCATATCAGGATAGAAAGAAACTTAACTTGCATTCCCTAGAAAGACGAAGAGTGCGGGTAGATATGATAGAAGTATTTAAGTGGGAAAGGAATCAATAAAGGGGATATAGATAAAGTTCTTATAATATCCGAGCAGGATAGGACTCGGAGCAACGGATTCAAGTTGGATAAGTTTAGTTTAGAGGAGATAGGAAGAAACTGGTTCACAAATAGGGTGGTGGACGAGTGGAACAAGCTTAGCAACTTTGTACTAAGTGCGGGAACTCTGGAAAGTTTCAAAAGGAGGCTAGATAGATTCATGGATGATAGAGAGTGGTAGTAACTCTCGACAGGAGCTGCCATGCACAGGCCAACCGGCCTATTGCAGACTCCTTATTTTCTTATGTTCTTATGTTATGACCACGTGAGGTCCTTCATATCAACAACCAAGGACGAGTTACTACACCAAGTGAACACCACACCACCCAGTGTCTCCATGACCACGTGAGGTCCTTCATATCAACTCTGAGAACGAGTCACTGAACCACATGAACACCACACCACTTGGTGTCTCAATGACCAGCCCATGCCCGGGCCATCAACTGTAAACTATAATGATTTGTATGTTCAATTCATGTTCCTTTTCCTTTCAGTAATGAAAGCTTTTGTTAATGACCCACCCACCCCATGTCTTTGTATGTGATAAGTAATTTTTGTCCAATGTATATTTTCAGCCTTCAGGCTGTAGAACTCTTTCAATAAATCGCTAATTATTATTATTATTATTATTATTATTATTACTACACACACACACACACACACACTATATCCTCGACCACCGTAGGGTCAAAACCTATTCAGGCGCTGCTCTCGCTGGCGCAGCAGCCCCCCTTGTCCAATGTCGGCCCATGACCCAAGTCCCTTTCACCGACCCATCCTCACCACCGGGATATCTAAATAATCAAAAGTGACAATTTCGTTTCGGAAAGAAGTGGGATCAGTGTTGAACAGTGATGAACAGTGTTTAAGCCAGTGAATTCAGCACTAGACAGTACCAGTGAGGGTCGTGACCCACCAGTGAGATAAGCACCCCTGGGAACTACCCACCATCTTCTGACAAGGCGGTGCTAATCCGGCCGTCTGGCTATGCGCCTGACTACGGGATAACACCGCGCAGTGAGGTACTGTGACACCACCCCACACCACACAGTTAGTTTAACAAATTTATTGGCAGAGCTTGTAGTACAGTTTGCCTATTCTGACTAATTCAGTCAGGTCTTGACACTGAGGGTGGTATCACTTCTCACTGCCATGCAGGACAGAGGTTCATACACAAAGAAATACATCATAATATTAACAGCTATAAATGTATAGAGGTCAGATTCATATGGGTAATGTCACTGTTCACTGCCATGCAGGACAGAGGTTCGTACATAAAGAGATGCATCATATTCATTGACGTGCTAATATAAATGTGCAGGGCTTCCATACACAACAAAGTCTGTAGGGACTTTAACCTTGGCCAAATAGATGGACTGACCTTAAGGGTAACTCATAATCAGAGGATTTTCTCGAGACGATCCAGGACTGTTTCCTAAGTCAACATTTAACCGAACCCACACGGGATAATATACTCGATTTAGTTCTGTCGAACAGAGAAAACCTCATTAGCAATGTCGAGGTAGAAACGAACTTGCAAACAGGAATCAAAAAGAAATTCGATTCCAGTTAGAGTTTCAGGGCAGACGTAAAGGAAAATTCCACTAAAGTACCAGATTTCAGAAGGGTAAACTTTGACAGTTAGAAGAGGCAGCTGAGAGGGGGTGTCGGCGGCTTCGCCGAACCTGACAGATGACTCAGACCTGATAACGACATCTGAGACTGCCGAGTTCCCGTCGAATTTAAATAATGAGTTACTTAATGCACAGAGGCAGAACATACCATACAAAACTCAGATCAGACAACAATGACCCTAAATGGATAAATAATTATTTAAAGAACATCATTGGCTAAAGGAAGGCTATAGGTAGAAGGATAAAGCGTGGCGAAATTTACCTTCAGGTTATTATAAGATATTGGCGAGTAGGGTTAAAACCGAGATAAGAATAGCCAAGAGGAATAATGAGGTAAGGATAACAAGGGAGGCGAAGACAAACCCCAAAGGATTCTACCAAATGTATCAAATTAAAACACGAGAAAAGATTGAACCAATACGGTCAGATACTGGAGAGCTCACTGATAAAGACGGAGAAATGAGCAATAATTTGAATAAATATTTTTCAACAGTTTTCACCACCGAAAATTTAAACATGATACCAGAGGCACCGACTCTATTCAGAGATAGTGAAGAAAACAAATTAAGCAAGATAGTAGTGACTAGTAATGATGTTAGTAAGCAAATAGACAAACTAAAGCCTAATAAGTCACCTGGTCCCGATGAGATATTTGCCAGAGTATTAAAGGAATGTAAGGAAGAGCTTAGTATGCCCTTAGCAAAGTTGTTTAACATGTCCTAAAAACAGGTGTAGTACCAGAATCCTGGAGGATAGCGAATGTAATACCGATTTTCAAGAAGGATAGATCACTATCCTCTAACTACCGCCCAATCAGTCTAACATCAATAGTAGGCAAATTATGGAAGCAATCATTTCAAACTCTATTCGAAATCACCTGGAGAAGCACCGATTGATCAATGATTCCCAGCATGGCGGACGTTCTTGTCTAACTAATCTATTAACATTCTTTTCATCAGTTTTCGAATCGGTGACGAGGGCACAATTATGATGTGGTATATCTCGACTTTAGCAAAACCTTCGACAGAGTCCCCACTAAAGACTAATTAGAAAGGTAGAAGCTCATGGCATCAAAGGTAACATCCTTAAATGGATTAGGCGTGGTTACAGGACAGGAAACAGAGAGTGAGCATTAACGGCACTAAGTCCCAGTGGAGCAACGTCACAAGTGGAGTTCCCAAGACTCAGTACTTGGATCATTATTATTTATTATATACATAAACGACATAGATATCGAACAGCAACTTAAGTAAATTTGCTGATGACACTAAAATAGGACGTGTTATTAAATCTGACGAGGACTCAGCAAAACTACAGGAAGATCTAAACAAATTTTTCGAATGGTCTGATAAATGGCAGATGAAATTCAACGTGGACAAATGTAAATTACTCAGTATAGGAGATGTAAACAGGGAAACCAAATACCAGATGAACAACGATGCCATAGTAGGGTGTGTCATACGGAGGCGAATTTTTTTTTTATGAGTTTGAAAAATCGGCTCATGGTATTAATGATGTAGTTCTATGTGCAGAATCATATGATATCTTCAGATTTGAAAAGTTTTCATTTTTTGCTAGGTAAATTTTAACTTGAAATCTTATGAAAATTCAAAGCCTTCCCACCCTTTTAACACCACTAAATAGCGTATTTAAGTAAAGTAAATGTATCAGGTTAATTTATTAGGATGAAAATGATCCAGAATAGTGAAGCGAATGATCTTGACACATTTATTAAATTTAATATTCCTTTAGAAAACAAAATCATCAAATACAAAAACCGGTTTTACTACTACGACCCGGTGTTGCTGCACACCATAAGAGAACATGTCTTTCTTGCTTCTGTTTCTACTCATCACCTCCCTGCTGACCACCTGAGCTCAGTTCTTAGCCTTCCCTCCTCTCCTGGCTGTACACGTGACTGCTGGCCTCGCTCACTTGCTGTACCTGGCGCTCTATACTCTGCTTGGGTGTCGCGAGGGCCAGGCAGGGACATGTATGGAGTTGTCAGGAAAGCTCTGACTTGAACATTGGTGAGGCTGCAGGTAAGAGGGGCTCACTGCCAGCCTGGATGTTATCCAGATCTATGAGATCAGTGAGGGTCTTGGCACCTAGATTGACTTCAGGAGTCTTCCTGACCCTGAAGGAATCGTCGCAACTGATTCGTCATGCCCAGATCCTCTCATAAGTCTCATATCCAAGATCTTTTTGACTGCCACTCTTCTCTCCTCCTCATCCTTGCTGCAGAGCATTGTCTGCAGAGACTGCCTTCAGGATGAGCATACCAGGAAGATCTCCTCACAGTCTGCTCCACAATCTGAACAACCTTCCTTGGCTGACTCCTCAGGGCTCAAGCTGGAGAGAACATGCCTCAGGTTTCGGAGGTGTGGCTTGACGGTGTTGAACCAATTTGGCAAGTAGACACTCACGATGAATTGGACAATAAGTCTCAGGTTGTGAAGCTGGTTCCCTTTCAGTTTATGATGAGCGACCCAAATTCTGCCACTTGAGACCTGAGGCCGTTGGCCAAGGAGCCCACCTAGAATGTGAGACTTCTTGGACCTATCTGCGGGTAAGCAAGTCTATCAGGCATGACCCAGTTTTGATGGCACTGCAAATCATGTAACCATAGTACTGGTCGTACACTCAGGTCGTCAATGACAGTATGTGCAAGCTCAACGAGTGGAGGGCCAACTGTGATTTTTCAAAGCTCGGATTTATTTCTAACTCAGTGGCAGAGTCAGCATCTTGCCAAGAGGACCAGACCATCTGTTGTTTGAAAGAGGTCTTGCCATCCAGCTCCTAGATCAGATGTCTGAGTGGCAACTCGTTGGTGTGGAGGTCACAAACAATCAGACAGCTTCCTTCCAATCTTCCGCTCTATCCACTGTATGATCCCCCCTTGCTACCCTGTGTGTTTGATGGTGTTTTTGTCCCTCAATGGCCTGCAGGGTCTGGTCTACGTTCACTCTCTCTGAGCCAGTTCACAATGTTATCTGCCACTATCTCAGCTGAGACACGTCTCATCTTTCTCTGGGTGGAAATGCAAATACTTCCCTCCTGGTTCACTGCAGCAGGGTAGTGTTCCTCCTTCACCATGGCGGGAACAACTTGTCCAGAATCTCCAACTGTCATAGACACTTTAGTGTCATCCCTTCTCCCATCAAGAGATAAACAATTGATTCCATTTTCTCTTATCCTTATCAAACTCCTCTTCTAGGTTACTGACAAGTTTCTCTGAGCTCTCCTTGCTTTGTTATGATCTATCACCAGGTGAACATCCATCAGGTGTTATCAAACCACCAAATCAATCCAGGCAGCTGTTGCTATCTCTGCAGTTTCTGAGACCGGTAGTAATTGTCGCATGCTGGCCAGAGTATACTCAGGATATCTTTCCTATTTCGAATCTTATGCCTGGAAGGTTTGGGATCATTATTTTTCTGGGTTAGGGACAAGGTCACCATTCTCCTGGTCAGCACTCGGATCAGCCATGGGGAAGTCATTAAACTCTGAATCAGCTTGACTCCAATCATCGGCCTTTTTACCTCACCCTGGGCCTTCTCAGAGTCTCTTTTCCTCGGCAACTCTTCTCTCTTCTGTCTCTCTGTGGCGGCCTCCTCTCTTGGACTCCGGAATATCTTGGCTAAATCATGAGAGAGCCCCTATACTGCCAGTCTTCTCTCTCTGTGCTTTGACAAATGCCAGTTTCGATCACAGGAATCTTCAGTTCACGCTTACCAAATACAGGAGATGTGGGCGCACAGTGCAGTCGCATCCAAACTCAGGACAGAGAGCAATTGGAAGGGCACTTGCAAGTAATTATGTCAAATAACTGGTCAGTTGCTTGTAAAGCTGTCATAACTGCAAGTTTTCACTCTCCCAAAGAGATATCTTGCCTTTCCCAACTGGCTAGCAGTCTCTCACTAATCTTCTTCTGACTTGTTATGACTGGAGGCTTGGGCAGGCGTTAGCCAGAGTGTACTGTGCCAAGACAGCTTTGGTCATATCACTACTGGCAATGTCTTGTTTGTGTAAGCTCTTTGGTTCTTTCACTGATTTGCCTGATTAAAACACCGTATCTCAAAGCATCTCAATGGCAGGCAACTCCGACTAGGAGCTCTCCCAGACCCAGATAGTGACTGAGATGGCTGGATTTTTGGTTCCTCGTCCTGACACAAGCAGCCATCACCAAATATTATCCAACTTATAAATGCATCAGAATCTGAAACAGAAAAAAATATTGTTAGTTGGGTTGTTAAAGAATGAAGTCAGAAAGCAATGTTCACTATTTAGTGTAATGCACTAATGCAGCTGTACGTTAGATTTTTCGATAAATTTCACTAAAATTTACCTAGCAAAAGGTTGCAAAAATATTGAAACTGAAGTATTTTTGTTTATATACACTAAAATCTACCAAAGTGATAGGCATTAGTTTAGCTGATCTTCCCTCCTATGACACACCTAATGCCATAATAGAAATCCGACTGCGAGAGATTTAGGAGTAATGATAAGTAGGAACCTTAAGCCAAGTAAACAATGTGTTTTTGCTCGTAACAAGGCTAATAAAGTACTTGGGTTCATACAAAAGTGTTAGTTACAAGACTAGCGAGGTCATCCTAAAACTGTATCTTGCTCTTGTGAGACCACACCTGGATTACGCAGTTCAGTTCTGGTCACCGATTACAGAATGGATATAGAATCATTGGAAAGAATTCAGAGGAGAATGACAAGACTAATCCGGGCATTAGGAACCTTGAGTATAGAGACAGGTTAAAGCATCTTAATTTGCACTCACTCGAGAGACGTAGAGCGAGGGCGACCTGATAGAGGTGTATAAGTGGAAGTCAGGGCTAAACAAAGGGGACATTACAAAGGTACTCAAACTATCCAACCAGGAGCGAACTCGTAACAATGGTTCTAAATTGGACAAATTTAGATTTAGGCGTGAAATAAGTAAACACTGGTTTGAACAGAGTAGTGGATGAATGGAACAAGTTACCAAATATCATCATTAACTCGAATACGCTGAATAGCTTCAAACATAGGTTGGATGCTTATATGAGCAATAGGGTTGGGTGTAAACGGGACTGCCCAGTAATAGGCCCGCTGCAGTTTCCTCCATTCTTATGTTCTTATGTTCTTATATATGTAAACACACACACACACATATACATATATATACATATATACATACACATACACATGTACATGTACATATATATATACACACACGCACACACACATACATATACGTCGGTCAGATTCATGTGGGTAATGTCACTCTTCACTGCCATACAGGACAGAGGTTCGTACACAAAGAATACATCATATTCATTGACACTACAGTATATATAGTAGGTCAGATTCATGTGGGTAATGCCACTGTTCACTTCCATGCAGGACAGAGGTTCGTACACAAAGAAAGAAATACATGATATTCATTAGCAGTATATATAGGTCAGTGATTCACATACATTGGAGTCATATTCTAATTGAAGACTAATCAGTGTGGGCTAGCAAATTTGGGATAAACAGCAAGCATGTCCTCAAACACCCCTGATTCAATGTAGTAATTACATAGTTCAAGATACAATAAGTCAGGTGGCCTGAAGTCTTTGACAGTGTCACATTCAATAATATAGTGTTCAAGTGTGTGCTTTAAAGGTTTATCACAAAGTTTACATGCTGAGTGTTCCGGTATGGGTACAGCGTTACTAACTTGCCAGATGTGTCTGTATCCTAGCCTAATTCTGGCCACGACTACATCACATTGTCTGGTTCTGTCCTTATGCTGGCCATACCGGTACCTCTTTTCACAACATTTGTCATATTTACAAATGCTACAACTGCCAGGTCTCTCTGCAGTTCTCACTTCTTCTAGATCAGAGTTCATGATCTTGACTTGAATGTTTTTAATTACAGCATTGGACAGGCCAAGGTCACGGTCAACATTTTCTTTCTTACATGCCTCATTGGCCAGTCTATCAGCACGGTCATGATACCTGATTCCAACATAGGACGGAGTCCACACAAATTCGATACGAAAGTTGTTCTCATTGGCAGTTATCACATTCCTTTTAATATCACATACAACTTTAGACATAGAGCCTGACGGGCTGTTCATTGATTTCAAAGCACTTTGAGAGTCACAGAATATCACCCCACCTCCATTTTCTTGAGGTAGTCTGTGGCTAAGTAGATTCCAGTTAGTTCAGTTTGTGTTGTGCTGGCCCAGTTGTTCAGCCTTTGTTTGGTTGACACTATCATCTCTTTTTCTTTATATATTACAATTGTACAGCCTGTTCTACCTGTGTTTGTCTGCACAGAACCATCAGTAAAAGCATAACATTCACTTGATTTAATACTCTCTATGTGTCTGTTAATAGTTTCTAGTGTGACACATCTCACCACATCGGTGTTTAACATTTGCTTACTACCAACAGGAGTGTAATTAATAGGAACTGATATGTCCAGCCAAGGAGGAATGGCATTAATAGGTTCGTCTGGGGTGATTGGGACATTCAGTTTCAAGAGATCTGCAACACTTTTATGAAGCCACGCCCCAAAGAGAGTCTTTTGTGGAAGGTTGGCGAGATGGTCGGGATTACTTAGATTGAACATCAACTCAGTTTGAGCTGTAGTTTGAGAACCATTGTTCTTCAAAACTTTGACACAAAACATGGTATTAAGTAGAGCTATCCTCTCAGATAGGGAGGGCAGCCCGAGCTCTTTCCTCATGTTTACAATTCTGGTTGATTTTGGGCAACCTAGGATGATGTGCATGGCTTCATTTTGCACTACCTCAAGGCTGTTGAGTTGTTTAGGCGGAATAGTCACAAGATGGAGAGCATGATAGTCAACTACAGAACGAATGAAGTGAAGATAGAAAGTACGAGCATAGGTGATGTTAATTCCATAGCCCTTGCCAACAAGGGTTCTGAGGGGTTTAATGCGCTGCATTAGTTTGTCACGAAGGTTGCTGACAAAGTTTGCATCATTCACACAAATTCCAAGATATTTATAGGAGCTACATAGTTCCAAGAGCATGCTGTTAATGTTATAGTCAAGAGGCAGAGGGTGAGCAGGACGAGGGTTGAGGACCCTCGTCTTGTCAACAGATATTATGAGACCGCATTCAACAGTTCTCCGAGCAAATACATCCAGCAAGGCTTGGAGCCTGCTGATGATATCTGCATTATGACACAAACCACACCACACAGTGTCCCCATGACTACGTGAGGTCCTTCATATCAACACCCGAGGACGAGTTACTACACCACGTGAACACCACACCACCCGATGTCTCCATGACCAGCCCAGGCCGGGGCCAACAACTGTAAACTATAATAATTTGTATGTTCAATCATTGTTCCTTCTAATTTTAGTAATGAAAGCTTT
>NW_024729812.1:62500-67500 GCF_018991925.1 Homarus americanus | reverse complement strand
CTGCAGTCAGAAATTCCGGCTTCTGAAATGCTCGCTGCTAACTTGAAATCTGCAAAGGTAGATGGCATGGAAAAAATGGGTGAATTTCTAAGAGATAGAGTTTATTTCAAGGTGAAGTCACTGTACGACCGAATATTATGAAGGGAAAGACAGAGGAAATGGAAACAAAAGCCATGGCTTCTGTTCTTGGCCAAATTGAAGTGAGCTGTTCCTTCAAACTTGAACAGGTGTTGCATAATCGAGTTACAGAAGAGAATCTGTCGATCTTCAACACCAATGGCACGATGCGGAAGATGAAAAAAATCAAGTTGCGAGAGAAACTCATTATTACTCCCATACAAGAACCCGATACATACACTGAAGATCTAGAGAAGGGCGATGGTACCAAATACACCTGGGGAGATTATAGGAAGAAGGTGGTGCTCACAGTGATAACAAGGCATAAAAATGCAGAGCGGATCATTTGTGTGAATGATCCATACGGTCAGAGATGGACAATCGAAGACAGTAAACGCATGCTGCCTCAGAAGAGTGCATCAAGCAGTAACATTTACATGAAGTCAGAAGATAAGATTCCTGCAATCATAGACTTCCAACTTCTTCTGGGTAAAGCAGAAAATAAGATCCGTTTGCAGGCTGGATTTATGAGCACTGCAGACACATCTGATGTCGAAATCTTCTACTGTATAGGCCCCAGTGCAAAAAGCCTCAGTACAGGCCAACCTGCACCACAGTTCACCTGTTCCCATGCAGAGGCTGACACCGCAATGTTTTTCATCTACAGTGTCCTCCGGTGAGGGCTATACAGAAGCTGTCATTCTTGATACAGAAGACACCGATATCTACGTGCAGGCAGCTTATGATGCACAGCAAATATCAGGAGTATTATGTCTGAAGTGGAAGACACAATTCATCACCTCTAGAAATCTAGGCGATGAGGAAATGATGGCTTGTATCATTCCACTTTATGTCCTCACCGGCTGCGATCATAATCTGGCTTCTATGGCAGATCGCGTCCAAAGTTCTAAAGAGGTACGTGACCTTTTGGCATCGTGGAGGGCACAGAAGAAGAAGAACACCGTCCGACTGGCACCTGACTCAAATGCTCAACCTCCACTTAAAGCGGACAAACTATCTCAGTTTTCTGCTGAAGTGCCCAAACCTCCAATTCCATCCCTCACCCATCAGACATGGATGGCATTTGCTAGATGGCCTGTGCCTATCTGTCCACTACATCCAGCCCCCAACTCCCACATCAATACCCTTATCCCTGAATCCGGATGATGAAGACATGGGCACAGGCAGTGAAAATAACAATAGAGATGCTGCTGATAGTGACAGTGATTCTAATGACAGCAGTGGCTCATGCAGTGACAGCGAAAACGATGCTTAAAATGTATGAGATTATTGTAGTAAAGCATAAAAAAGGAAACTTTGTTTAATTTTATTCAGGATACACCTCAGATACTAAGATCACAAATTACTCTCACAGGGTGGTGTTGCTTTAATGAAATCAGTGACCATTATATTCCCACCCTTTTATATAAAATTTCAGAATAAAACTTTTTTATATAAAGGATCGAGGTGGCCTTAGAAGTAAAATAACTATGTTATCCATTTTGCCACGCTAGAACTAGTGGCAGAAGAAGCCTCATTCGTGCATATAGCTCGGTTGGTTCTTTAGTTGTATTGTTTTCCCATTTTTAACCTTGGCTACAGTCGCCACCTTAGATTTGGAGATCAAGATGGCGCCCAAACTAAAAATTTGCCATCCCATCAGATTTCTCAACTCAAAATTAGTGGAAAATGACACCTTATTCATGATTCTAGTGTATCTAGTTTTAAAGTTATCACCGGCCATATCGCAAAAATGACCACCGGCCGCCATTTCGGAATTTGCTCTCCCGCGGAATTAGCTAACATTTTCCAGAGGTACATAAGAGCCAAATTTTTTTTAATAGTCACTGGTACACAAGTGAACAAAAAAAAGATAGGAACAAAATGGTTACGGATTTGATGAAAATGACTATACTAGTGAAAAACGAGAGTAAAGTCGTCTGCATACTGAAGTCCCTTCATCCGGTATTGGATATCCACCCCGTCAGCTACATTGGCACTGGAAAGGAAAACAGCAGAAAAAATGAAAAGGCGAGTTGGTGCGAGCACACATCCTTGTTTTAACCTGGTTCGGAAAGGGAAGAAGTCCGACTGGGTGCCATTATGCAGGACACTCCCGTTCATGCCATCATGGAATTCCTTTACAATGGCGATGAATTTTGGTTGGCAACCAAAGCGACTGTGGTTCCGCCAGAGGGCTTCCTTGTTAACCGAGTCAAATGCCATAGTCTAGTTGATGAAGCCCATATGCAAGTTACGACGCTGTTCTCTGCACTTTTCCTATATCTGGCGGGTAGCAAAGATCATGTCAGTGGTGCCACGTGATGGTCTAAAGCCACATTGAGATTCTGGGAGGAAGTTTTCCGCTTCAGGAAGAAGTCTATTGAGGAGGACTCGGGCGGTTATCTTGCCAGGTACGGACAGCAGCGAGATCCCGCTCTAGTTACCACAGTCTGACCGGTCTCCCTGTTCTAATAAATATTAACGATGGAGGCGTCTTTATGATTTTGGGGGATTTTCTCCTTTTCCCATATATTCTCCAGGAGAGAGTGGAGACTGCTGGTAAGCAGAGATCCTCCTGCTTTATATACCTCGGCTGAGATTCCATCAGGCCCTGTGGCTTTGTTATTTTTCAATTGCTTGATGGCAGTACTACCCCATCACTGGATGGAGGATAGCTGAAGTGGGTCAGCTCTGGGTGCTGAGGGACCTGCTGGGTAGTCAGGATATCCACATCAGTGTTTCGGTTGAGCAGGAAATGGTGTTGCTCTTTCTAGTGCTGAAGAATGCATTATTCATGTTTAATAATGGGGTTACCGTCGGATGAGCGGAGGAGGGGCCGCGCCTTGAGTAGTTGGGCTTCATATTGCTTTAGTGGAAAAGAAAAAACCACGCAAACTGTTGTTTCACACACACACACACACACACACACACACACACATGACAAGCTCGTCGAAGCACAGTAACACTCGGCTGTATATCATTAAACACAAAATAAAAACACATTGACATTATAATTGTTTTTTCCGGATAATTCTATTAATTACGAAGTTATTATAGTGTACCTGGATTAATTACATTGTGTTTCTTCTCTAATTGGAAGCTAATGTAGTTTTTAATAGCCAATTAATGTTTGTTTTTTAGCCAGAATATTCATCCGCTTGTAACATCAAATACAGTGATAATAACCACCACCACCACCGCTGCTGCCACCGTCGCACAACCACCACCACCATCGCCACCACCACCACTGCGCCACCGCTGCCACCACCACCACCACCACCACCGCTGCTGCCACCGTCGCACGCCACCACCACCATCGCCACCACCACCGCTGCCGCCACCGCTGCCACCACCACCACCACCACCACCGCTGCTGCCGCCGTCGCACAACCACCACCACCATCGCCACCACCACCGCTGCCGCCACCGCTGCCACCACCACCACCACCGTCACCATCACGGCCACCGCCATCGCTGCCGCCGCAATCGCCACCAACAACGCCACCACCATCTCCACCACCGCCGCCGCCGCCGTCCCCGCCGCCGCCGCCACCACCACCACCACCACCACCACAACCGCCACATTTTAATGGCCTCCAACCTCCTCTTATAGCTCTACCTTCACACAATTTATTAAATAACCATCCTAATACTGAGTTAGTTAAGCCGCAGATCTATGCGGAATTCGGTTGCTATCATCATCATCATCATCGTCATCATCATCATCATCATCATTATCATTATTATTATTATTATTATTATTATTATTATTATTATTATTATTATTATTATTATTATTATTATTATTATTATTATTATTATTATTATTATTAATTGCTGACTTCTTTTTTCCTCTTCTTTATTATTATATTTGCAAGTATGAATAAACATGTGAGAGAGATAGAGAATAACACAGACTCCTGGAGAACGTTGTTGTGGAGGGAACAGTCAATAAAGACACAGACTGACACCTAGATACTTACCTAACATTACTATTTACCAATAACCAAATATACCAGCGAATTTAATTTTGTATGAGACTATTTTGACCCGTGTCATCAGCTCCATATCTGCCTTTTTCTGTATTAAATGTTGATGTTTCTCGAGAGTGAATGAAAGCATATTTTCAAGTCTAGTTTAACGCAGCTCATTAACAAGTCTTAGTTCTCAATATTTTGTTGTTGTTTATATTCGTATATATGCGGTTTCCAGGGGATTAGTTAGCATTCAGTATAGATTTGTTGCGTTTCACGTTTGTCTGCACCGTTTCGGGAAGATTTGAAGTCTCATATAAGACCCCTTTTCCCCTTTTCCTTTCCCTCCTCTTTCCTCTCTTCCTCCCCCTGTCCCACCTTCCCCCCCTTTAGCCCATTTCCCCCTTTCCCCCATTCTCCACTACCTCCCCTTTCTGGAATTTCTGCATCTGATCCTGAGAACTGAACACACTTTAGTTATCACGCTCTTAAGGGGGGAATATTTCAGCGCCATAGAGCACCGATAGGGTAAACTATGTCAATTCTCGTTTTAGGGCGAGCACTTTACTACATGGGCTATTGGTCTTCTCATTAATCGTCCTCGCCAGATTTGTGTGTCAGGGAAGGAAGTGTAAGTGTAACAGGTGTTGCATATAATAGATAAAAAAAAGTGTAAAGTGTAATCAGATAATGAGGTGTAAGGTAGAAAATGTGACGTGAGCGAGAGTTATATATTTAATGGGATAATTTTATGTATTTAAGACTCAACTCCATATTTATACTATTAGTCTATTCCCGGTGTAGCTTATACTGGAGGCTCCTTCCTTATATAATATACCCTTATGTTGGTGGCCAGGCGTCTATTTCTGTATTATTGTTGTCTATGGAAATTATAAATCATTCCTT